>NC_141914.1:43856615-44159645 GCF_057802395.1 Ceratotherium simum simum
ACTTCCTCTGGAAGAATCTAGTACTTGGATATGTTCAAAAAATCCCAATTAATAAAAGTTAGAATATTACGGGACCTTAGAAAACAACCTAACCCAACTCCTTATTTTATAAATTCATTTAACAACATGTATTGTGAATGCACTTATTAATTCCTTATAAATGCTGATATATATTAAAGTATATTTGCACACAACATCTGGGAAACTAAAGCCAACGAAGACTAATTCACCTGAAAAATCTCGTGTTAACAGACCATCAGGACCAGAGCCCTAGTCTCCTGACTCAAAGCCCAGCACTAAACACCCCCATGACTTGCCAGGGTGCTATTCTGCAAGGCCAATAAAATACAGGCTGGACCAACCTACTTACAGTATGTGCTAAGCTGCATTCATTATCTTTGTGGCTTATAGAAAAAAGACAGTACTAGTAGTGAAATGTATAATGAATTTACATCTCTTAAAGCTAAAGGTTTTTACTCAGTTTGCTTTCAAATTTCTAATCACAGATAAATAACAACATTTTGAGATAACTCCGATGGCCTTGATTGATCTGCAGATCTCTCTCTCTCTCTTTTTTTTCCCTCTTATACAAAATAATTCTTAAGGTCACATTATGTGTTCCTGAAACTAACATTTTTATTCAAGTTCAGTAAATCATACTGTCAACATCTTGTGACTGTTCCTGTTGGATCTTGTTGAATGCTTGATGTTCCCTTCTAATCTTAAACATACAAATGTGTCCTAACCGGGCTGTTCAAGGATATTATGGTTCTGGATTAAAGGGGTAGAATATTTTTAGTACATTACCAGACAGCTTGATCCCCTGATTAGGGGCAGCGTGTACTGATCACGCATCTTCATGAGCACAGAGGATAAGCCAGTGTGATGGAGAGGGCACTGGATTGCCATCAGATGCCCTGGGTTTGGACACCCTACTATTCTGGGCTTGCTCAGAGTCTTGGCTTATTATCTTAAAAATGGGCAATAATATCCGTTTCCTCTGGGTTGTTTTAAGATTTAATCGAAATAATGCCTGTGAAAGTACCCTGGCACATATAAGGAGTTTAATAAAGCTAATTTCCTTTCTAGTTTACTTAATGTTTGCTACTTTCAAAACCATTCTTTCCTAATAATGTAATAACTGGCTTTGACAGCAGTAACAGAGCCATACACAGCACTCATGCTCTTTCCCTGAAGACCAGCTTTCTCCATTAGTATCTGAGCCCGGCAAATCAAAATCCTTCCTAAAATCTTCTAAATGACTTCGAAATCCCTCTGTGCATTAGTCTGGATCACTTGAGTGTATCTTGCACATTTAATTAAACCTGCTATTTCTGGAAACAAAAACAAAACATTTAAGATGGAATGGCTGAGAGAAACCATTGCTTTTCCAGTAGTATGACATATGAATAATTTAAGGAATCTTTTAAAGCCATGCTTTATTTTAATTGGTTTCTGAATCCATTCATTTTCAGACCGGGCTTTTTTTCTTCATCTACCATTGCCTTTTGCCACTTCTCTTTGAAGATATCTGTTATCCTTAAAAAAGGGACTAGATGAGAATTAACTTGCCTCTAACCATATCCATTTATCCACTTGAAGATCACTGTGGCAAACTATGAAAAATGTGCTAGTTTTGAAAAATGACAAAGCTCCCAGGATGGAAGAGGCACTTATCCTCTCACAGGAATCTGTTTGCTGTGTTTTTCTTGGCAGCTAGGGCTGGGTTCTTCAAAAGGAGATGCAGATCTATTTTTCTTTATCTTTCCTACCCAAAAATTATGTCTTGCTTCTGCACTGGAAATGTTTTGGATCAAAAGTCCTTTCCTATTTGCATGGCAAATAAAAAACACAACCCCATTGTAAATTGTGTTAACACCTTTTCAACAATCTAAAGCTTGTAAAGAAAGATATGCTGACTATTATGTGTACATTGTAAGTGCTGCACCCAGGTGTGTTTATAAGGGGGCTGTGTGTTTGATCTCCTTTTCCATTCCTTAGTCCTTCCCTAAGCATTATTGGCATGTAGAAAATGGAATCTGTTTAATCTGTTCCAGCTGAGTTAAATCCATCAAATGTATTTCACTTTGAATTTCAGTTGGACCAGAACCTTTGTCTTAGTAATAGAAAGTCAGTGATTTATCTTTTCCATCCTCTTGTGTTACCTCCTTCATAGTCCAGGATGATGCCTTCGTTTCACTTTGGACAAACACGATGCCAAATGCTGCTACTCTTCAAACCCATGACTTTCCAAACTCCAGGAGACACAGGTCAGTTTCCCCCAAGATTTCTCCCATCATGCTCCATTCCCATGGTGACATAAGTCTCACAGAACCCTGCTACACGGCTTGAGATAGAGAAGAATGAGGACATGAAGGAGCAATGCTAGAGCATTCACTTTAGACAGTCATTTTCTATTACAAAAACGGCCTTTGATTATCTGAGCAATCTCTTGCATCTAGGCTGGAGGCAGATGACAGTGCAAAGGTCACAATGTTGGGTTTTGACCAGCTTCTGGCAAGTCCTACGTAGATGATCTGTCTTCTCTCACTAGAATGTGGGGGTTGTATCATCCATTGCTATCAACTTTGGGATCTCACATGAGACTAAGAAATGTCCCATTAACATTTCACAACTCATGTACAACTTTGATAAAATAAAAACCAAATTTTAAGAGTTAAATCTGTAAAGAGTAAACAACAAAGGATTATAGATTTTGGTAGAAATTTCCACTGTGGCACAACTATGAGCCTAACTCTAGAGTATTTTTCCCTTTTGCTTTGATTAAAAGTGCAATTTCACATGAAGTGGTGTGATATTTCATCTCCAGTTTCCAGGGAGGCTCTGTGGAGACCGTCGTTAACCAGTGTGGTCAGGGGAACCAGCTGATTCCTTGATTAGCTTCTCCTGCTGTGCCGTATAGACAAAACCTCAATCACAGGACATTCCAGAGAGCTTGAGTGGCCATACTCCAACTGTGCTACCTAGAGAACTGTCAAGTGTCTGTAAATATTTTGCAGTTCCTTAAGAAAAAGTGTTAGCTTTCTAAAAAACAGCAGAATGAGGTTGTCCCTACATGTAGCCCTGGTTCCTGATGGATTTGGTTTGCTTGCCTGTTTTCAGCCATTTCATCTCTCTGATTTATCCCACATTTGTATCACCTTCTTATCTCTTTGTGCGGTTTATACTAAAGAGTATTTTTCTTCTCTCACATTATTTTCCTCCTAGAATGTGCAAAAAATCACTGATTATTCTTGATTGATTTATTCATGACTTTAGTTGGAACTAAAAAGCCAGGGCACTGAAAAGGAGAAATAAGCCTGGATGTGTGGTGGGGAATGGGGGAGGGATTCCTTCTGTTACTCCTCACAATTTTTAGAGTTCATCATCCTCATTTTACATTCCCCTTCCCACCCCCAGCTCCTATTGCTAAAGTAAAAAAGAAACTTGGTCATCATTACATTAATTCCAAGATCATTCCGATCGTCTTGCCATTTTAACATGTTTTGTCCCATTTTCTCTCCCAGATGGTGGGTTTGTGTCTTCTGAGAAGAATGACTAGCAACTTCAGAGCCTTAAAATGTGCATCCACCAAACAAAGCTATCTGTAAATACATTGTTTTGAACAAACCTTCTGTTCTGGTTCTATTTGATTAACAAGAATAATCAAACATCTAAATAAAAATCATTGTCTGTTACCACTGGAGAGTGTCCAACTACTCACAAACAGCTTGGAAGGCTGGCAAAAGGCAAGAAGCATTGTGCTGGGGGACATCCAGGCCAGCATGGAGGGACCTGTACACCATCTGCCCCCACCCCTTCTGTTCGAATCCCAGTCCAATCATTTTAATCTCATTAGAGCAAGATTCTTATAAAGCCAAGAGGTGGGGTTTAGCTGCAGCTCCCAATTTTGCAAACTACAGAAAGCCTCACAATGAAAAGACCAGCTTCTTGGAACACCTTGAATGACCTCCTGGCTCTCAAGTACACAGCTGCCTCTCAACACTGCATATTCTGTAAAGGGTTGGGTACCCTCTGTCTGTGTTTTACTTTTCCACACCATGAGAGAAGTTGAGACCTTTCAGGTTATAATGTGCATGTTCCCTGTGCACAGTGCTGGAAGATATTATGTGCTAATTGTTAGTTGCTTTAGAGCAAACAGGCCCACTGAGAAGCTGGCCCTTTGATATTTGTAGAGCTGCATTTACCAAGAAGCAAAGTTCAGCAGACAAAAACGATCCGAAACCCTGTCTTCACAAATAAGAAACATTTCTGACATCGTATTCAATGACAATATTCAACTGTTTCTTTTCCATCTTTATTTCTCCTCTAAGGTTCAGCTTATTGGCTCATTATGTGCCTGGGACGTGAAGGATGACAAGGAAATGGAATTCTGGCTCAGCAGTTTCAGAGCCCAGCCCCCCACTTGCTCAGCCCTCCCCGCTCCTCTTCTCTTGCTTTTCTCTCCTCTTCCCCCCAGCTCTCCCGCCTCCTGCTGCAGATATCTTTCTGCTGCCTGGCAACCGCTCCACAGGCAATGTCACACAGGACTGATTATTACAGCTTCAGAGAAATAAACAGGAGGGGAAAAATTCTTGCTGTTACATTAGAACTGTTATGTACAAATGTACTAAAGCCAGGTAATTCCAGGAGCGATATTATAGTAGAATTTTGCACCATGGCGCCTAGGTCTTCCCTTACATGGATAGAAAGAAGGGTGAGGCGAAAAGGAATAAGGAGTTTTTAGATGGCTTTTAGCCAGCAAAGTATCAAATATATCCATTCTGTTGGCATAGACCTCAAATATAGCTATTTCTGGGTTTTAAGGACTTTAGTAAGAAATTTTACAGTTGTCATTTGAAAAGTGCAATGTGCATATGAAGAGCACAGTTCTGTTGCTTATCCTTATAATCGTGATTCATAATGATTGCATAGATTTTAACAAGACTCAAGGGTATCTCATCTAGTATTTGGGAAGTGAGTCAGGACCTATCTTTTCTTCAATATAGTCTTGTTCTTTTAAACATTCACTTTTTCATTGCATCCAGTAACTGACAATGACTGAGCACGTTTCTTTGTATCCAGCGCTGGATACAATGGTGAGCAGAAGTGGCCTGGCGGCCCCACCAGGGATCACACTGTCACAAGGATAAAGCAGGGAGGGGATGAAAAATGGAAAAGTATTGTACCATTTTCCACTCAGGATTCTAGGCCTCTCTGCGACAGGAATAGTTCTATATCAGGATTTCCTTCTGTGTCCTATCTATTTAGCCAGACAATGGAAGGAAGCATGTTTCCTAACTCAGTTTCCTGAGCGTGATATCCAGAGAGCATCAACACTATTTGAAGTGTGTCTTATCCAGAAATCTGAACTCACCTTTAACTTGAGTGTTAAATCCTTTCATGTTCCAGATATCTCTCCTTGTTGGCCTGAGTCATTAAAAAGAGTGAGACTGGCCTATTTGCCAGGGTAAGTTAACTGTAAATCGTAGCTAAGACCCCATCCTTCTCTAGCTCTTCTTGCCCAAAAATCAGTCTTACAGGCATGGATGTCCCCAGTGCAAATTACAGTATTCAAGAGAGTGTAGAGATCCCTAGGCATAGTGGGATGGTGTCATACCCTGAAAGAGTAGGACAGGGGTGGTGTCAGGGTTTCTAGAAGCGCTAATTATTGGCAACCAGTAGACGTCTAAGATATAGATAATAAAAGTCAGTACAAAAATCATTGGGATGACATTGGAATCAGTGACCATCACCAAGGAAAATTACTACCAAGAACCAGGCAAATGTGTCTCAATTTTCAGAGGGTGGGAGTGGAATAGAGAAGGAAGAAGCAGTCAGATGTCCAGACAGGCAGACAGGTCAAATACTGATGGGGCAGATGAGAGTCTTCTGCCCTTCTTTTTGATGCCCATATCGCCAACCAGACCAGAATATTCACCTCCAGGACCAAAGGGTGCAGTCTCAGCACATCTGACTATGTATAGCCCCTCCTCAGTCCTACAATCCAAATTTGGCAACTAGATGGGACTTCTGGAGAGTGGGGCTTCTGGTACCCCCAGCTTGTGGTGTAGGTATAAGGCACACTGGGTAGACAGCAGAGAGGGGAAGCAAGGCTGGACTCCCAGCACTGAGTCTAGGCAGCCCACCCAAAGACCTTGCTTTGAATCCCAGTTCTGGTATTTAAGGGTTAGATGACCTTGGGAAAATTACTCAAGTTCCCTGAGCCTCAGTTTCCTCATCTGTAAGCTTTCAATGAATGTCAGTAATAAGTGTTTAATTAAAATTACTTACTACTACACTTCAAATGACCAAACAGGTACTCAGGAAATCTTTTGCCATAATATGAAAGCAAAAATAAGAAGCAATTAAATTATTTCATCTAAATTTATGGAATTGGAAAATGACTATAAGTGCTATTAATAACCTTAAGATGGCATACTTTCAAGAATTGAAATTGTGGGATATATGTCAAACACAAAAAATTTCCTTCCTCTAAGGAATAATGCAGGAGTCTTACTCCCAGTTTGCCAATGACATCACAATATGTTTGCGTGCTGCAAATATCCATGACATTGTCTTGTTGGCTAAAATTCTTAGCCCAGTTCTCACTCTGTGTGACTAGGGAATTGAAGGGTGGGGGAGCACTTGCTGACCACATCAGAGGTCTCTGCTATATACTGTCACAGCGTGTTTCTCACGTGCTATCTGGGAGATGCAAAACTCTGTATGTTCCCATTGTTACCACCTTAGCAAGTTTAACCTGTCCCCGTCCTTCTAAATGAGGCTGACCCAGGCAGTTTCTGAAAAACTCTAGCTCCATTTGGGAAAGTCTCTGCTCCCATGTTAAGCTTCCCATGTCCCCCTCTTATTGCCTTCCTGGTCTTCTGGCTTCTTTGGCGATATCTCTACTTCCTTGCCTATGCTGCATGCTTGGTCTTGCAATAGAATGTCAAGAAGTCTTCACTTTCAATTTCCTCATCCCCAGGGCTTCCCTGTGGTAGACAGATATCTCACATGACTGAGCTGTTTTCTTTGGGAACCCAGGATCGGGCACCTAAGTGACAAAATCTGGTTCTCTGTTAGACAGGTCTGTATCTATTTTTCTCAAGTTACGAAAAGAATTACAAAACCCACAGCCCAGTATTTCTCAAAGCAGTTCAAGGAGCAGCTGCCCTGAGGTCCCCTGGGGGCTTACTAACAAATCAGGATTTAGAACCAAGTACCAGATTTACCAGCTAGCTCCCCAAGGTGATTGTTATAAACATTAAAGTTTAAGGCTCATTGCCATAATCTCTCACAGATTTGGACAAAAAAAAAACCTTTCATGTGAGTAAGTGATAATATAAATACAATTTTCAGCAAGAGCTCTTTTTTTTTTTAATCACATCTACCCAGGCCTTTAGGAAAGTTTTCTCTGTAAGAATATAGATATATCCTTTTTTAAGATAGTGGACCACTGATATAAAAACAAACAAAAAACCGTGATTGATCAAGGGCAACAAATGAGTCACATGATAGATTAAATTATTCTATTTACCCAGGACTCCTGACCAGTTACTTATTTATTCAACAAATATTATTAAGTGACTATTATATGCCAGGCACTATTCCAGGTGTTGGAGACACAAGATGTTTGTCTGAACAGGTCAGGCAAAGTCACTGGCCTCACCGAGCTTCCGTTCTAGTAGAGGACGTAGGCAATAGACAACTTAAAAAAATAAATAAAATATTTCCAGGCACTAATAGTGCCATGAAGAAAAATATAGCAGCATGCGGAGTTTGAGATTAACTGGAGACGAGGTGGAGAGGCAGTTTTAAAGGGACAGGGAGCAGGGAAAACTTCTCTGAGATGATATTTCAGTGAGAATCTGGATGATGTGAAGGAGGAGCCATGTGGAGACCGGAGGAAAGAGTGTTCAATGAAGAGAAAGTAGCCAGTGTAAGACTGTGAGGCAGAGATGGCCTTTGTGTGCTTGAAGAAAAACAAGTAGGCCAGAACTGCTTGAGCAAAGTGAGTGAGGGGAAAGTGTCAGGAGATGAGGGGTAGGAGACCACACAGGGCTTTGTAGGCTACAGTCGGGAGCTTGTATTTTCCTTGACTCCTAAGGGGAAGCTATTTTAGAGGTTTGACCAGGAAGTTACATCATCTTATGCACATTTAATTTTTAAATCACTCTGTTGTGTAACATATAGACTGTAGAAGGGAAAGATTGGAAGCTAAAATCAGCCTAGAAGTTATTTCAATAGTCCAGGGGAAGAGATGATGGTAGCTTGGATGAGGGTCATATCAGTGGAGACAGAAGGGGACAACTTCAGGATATATTTTGGAGGAAGAGATGGCAGGACTTGTACTGTATAGGGAAAAGGAAGAAGATAAAGGAATCAAGGATGCCCCATAATCTGGGGCAATTGATTGACCAATTGGTTGAATGGTAGTGCGCTTTATTAAAAAGGGAAATCTAGAGGAGAATTTTGGAGAAAATATCGAGTTCTCTTTTTGTTGTGATAAATCTGAGTCAAGATGTTGAAAAAGGAGTTGAGTATAATAATCCAGAGCTCAGAGCTCCAAAAGGAAGATAAAACTTGAGAATCAGCAGTGTTTACATATGTAATGCCATAGGAATGAGGAGCTTTCCCAAGGAGTGAATGTCCCTAGAGAAGAGAAGATAGAGAATTAAACACTAAACCACTGACATTTAGAGGACAGACAGAGAAGGAGGAACCAGTTAAGGAGGCTGGAAAGGAAAAACCCATGAGGTAGGAGGAAAATGAGTGTGGCATCCTGGAAGCGAGGTGAATGTTATGGGCACAGGACTTCTATCCTGTGTGGTGACAGAGACGGCCACTCAGTAGCATGAAAGAAGCTCAGTGCCAAAAGTAATAAATATTTGGATGTTAATAACTTGTGTTTATTTTGTATTTTAAGAAATGAGACATGTAAAAGGTACAAGTGAAGTCTCCCACAGGACCTCCCAAATGGGGAAAGCAACTATTGAAAACACCCTGACAAGTAGTGACATAAAATGCCATTTTCCCTAAGAAATTGAGGCATGTTCAAAAACTGGTGGATTTTTTTTTTAATCTTCCTTTAGCAGCAGATCAACATCATCAAACAGTTTATTGAAAAGGGCAAATAAACTATGCTGATTAGACCTGCTAGAACTTCTTGGCATTTGGGAGAGGAAAGGTTGAGGTTTAACAAGTGGTAACTGAGACCTAATATTCTTAGATTTCCAGTATGTTACACAGCAATTGAAGCTATACAAAAAAGAAGAGGTGGGAGAGCAAAAGGCATAATTCAAGTTGTGGTGAATTGTGTTTTTCTATGTGCTCACTAGCTCAGAGACTTTACAGAAATCATGACACCCTGACTAGACAGGAAAGGAAATTGCAGCCCCTGTTTAGGATTTATTGAGTGCCCAGAATGAGAGGCATTCAGGACACTAACAAATTGAGTGACTAGAAAGTTGTGGGACTGATTCCACATTTCATTTGTGGTCAAACCTTGTCTGATTTCTTCCCTGTAAGTTTAGTTTACAAGGCATCTAGAAACATGTCTCATATACAGTGTTTTGATATCCATAAGAAGAAATCTTTCTCACACACAATATTGACCACTCTTATGATTAATTTTGACTTTTTAACATTTAATTTACTTTATATGTGTTTAAAAAAATGTGCTAGCAGATTTGAAGTTAATCCCACAAAAGAGGACAATTGTTGACCAGACATTTTTAAGGGGCTACTTTTTTTAATCCATCTACTTAGATTTTTAGGAAGGATTTTCTCCTTAAGAGCATGAATATATCTATTTTAAGTTAGCAGACCATTAATTTATAGACTCAATAAGAAGAATTCACTCCATGGGAAATGAAATCATGAAAATAAGGGATAGTCTATCATGGCCAATTGAAAGAACAGACCAAGCTAAACTCTGGGATCAGATGTTTAGTAAAGTTGATCTCTTCCTTTATCTGATTTATCTTCTTTACAATTCAGGATCTTCTACAGTGATGTGCCTGTGCACATCTGCACCCTCTGAAGTTCCAGAAACGTGTGATTATCTTCACTAATAGAAGGGAACAAAAGTACAGGCGATCCAAAATGGCGGCAGAGGCCCTGAATCACGCCCTCTTGGCTTTAGGATGTTTTGTACTTAAGTTTGGATATGGGTGTGTTTGATTTTCTGGGAATTTACTTCAAAGAGAATAATGAAATGACATATTGAAAACTTGGCTCTCTTCAAGCTGGGAAACTCTCCAGTTTTCCTACCCTAACCCTGTCCATTCAGGAAACAGACATGACCTTGCTCAAAGCTCTCTCTGAACAAAAACTGCACTGATCCGTTGTATTTCAAAAGGCTTCCTCACAGAGATATGAATTCCCTTAAGGCCACAGCAGTAATTAAGCAGAGTGTTTGATAGGGCTTTTGCTGGAACAGTTGAGCAGATAGACAGATACCAACCTGTCTGCTAGATGGGGTTAGGAGGAATTACAAGAGAACATATGAACTCCCCTTGTGCAGGAAGCATTGTCTTGCAAAGCTCTATAGTATATGTGATAAGCTCACAAGCTCAAATTTGTATATAGATTGTTTCTCTTACTAACTCTAAACTCCTTAGCAAAATATTTAATTTGCCCAATCCTCCATCTATAAAATGGCACCCCATGGGTTTGTTGTGAAGATTAAATGAGCTAATACTCAGTGCTCAGCTCCACACCAGGTGCATAGTAAATGATCAAAATCACATTAGCTATTATTAGAGTCTATGGACTGAATTTAAAAATACCTCTCACACAGAAATGTCTTATTGTTTTCCAAATATGCTCAGTTGCCATTGTGCTTAGTAAAATGCAATGTCACCTAAAAACATTACTAAATTGATGTATTCAGCAAGAAAATGTTAAAGAACTGCTGTGTATTAGGTATGCTTATTCACTCATTCATTTATTTTTGCCATTATGTGCTTTCTCAATCAACTGGTCCTGAATGAAAAACTACCACCACGTGAAAGCCCATGTAATCTATGACACTGATGTTGTCTTGAATAACAACTATGGGTAATGCAAGAAACAATTGCATTCTAAGTGGGGGTGGGGCAAAGGGAACTATAAAATTCTATTTTGAGACAAATGGGATCATATGAATTTCACCTCGGTAAGAGAAGCTATTAGGTAATTATTGTTACTTTTTTTCAGTTTTGCCAGAGGTATTATAGTGATGTTGGAGAATGCCCTTTTCTTAGGAGATTCATGCTGAAATATTTAACAGTAAAGTGTCATAATGTCTGCAAATTATTTTCAAATGGTTCATAAAAATAAAGAACATATGGAAAAATATTAACAATTTTTGAATCTAGGTGAGGGGTATAAAACTTATCATTGTACAGTTCTTTTATTTATCTTTATACATGAAGATTTTGTTAATAAAATTGGAGGGGGGGATGAAAACATGGTACACATACATTTAAAAAATATTCTATATGGACATAGAGTAATCTATTCCAAGTAACTCAGTTGAGAGGAGAAAATTGAGGGCTGACTGATTAAGTGATCTACCTGAATAACCAGATAATATCAGAGCTTGATCACTTTCCAGCAAAGAACACAGCAGTACTCAGCTACCTACACTGCTCTTTTTACCCTGGTCAACATTTCAGAAATGAAGCCTTCAGTCACAAGGGAGACAAAGTAAGAGAATGCAAACAGATCAATCTGAATCCATTCACACTAATGGAGAAACAGGTAAGTATCCTCCTGTGACGGGAAGGCAATAGGGTCACCCTTTTCTAATATAAAGGCCAGCAGAATTTTCTTCACCAGAGAGGAAGACAGTAGCTACTAGGTGCTGAAAGTAAGTGAATTTCAGAGGGAAATGCCTCAAACATTTCAACATTGTCAACACTAAAATTAATGAAATATATTCATTTTATGTTATTATGCAGCAAAATACCCAACTAAAATTGTAACTAATGTCATAGGTCAAGAAATAAGTTTGTATGATTGAAACTTAAATGACTATTATTACAAATGGTGATATTTTTCCAGAAGATATTCAGGGAATTTCAAAGCAGTGATGGAGGGTGTTTATGACCTTTTGGAAGTATAATTATAGAAAAGCATCAATTGTCTATAACTTAACTAGAAAGAACTTTCAATAAACCACATTGGGGTAAGGGACACATTTGATCTTTAGAGTGGAAAGCAAATTATAATAGTAATATTTAGTAAAAGCAAGCATAATGCCATGAGGTTACCATGCATTTTATATAATGTCCCACAACTTTAAGTCTAGAGACCAATATTTTTCAGCTACCCAGAAAATTTTACAATGTTGCACATCCTTTTTCAATTCATCCACTCAGCACAACAGCTGTAGCTTGGCCTGTTTCACCATTCCTCTCATTTCCGCATCTGCTGTGTAGTCCGGAAAGGGAAACTTGGATCTAGGCTACTGGACACAGTTATTACCCTGCAGAAATGCAAGTTTCCAGATCATCAAGGATGCAGACATAGTCTTTATATTGTATGAATTAAGCAGCATAGAAAAGCAATATGTTATGTCTCACTGTGTGCAAGGAAAGAGCACACACCGTTCCATGCTAGTCATCTTCTTTGGCTCGTTGCTCAGAGAAAGGCCAATGAAATTCTCACTAACAATCTGGTGACTTGCAAATTCAATTAACCAAAACACACTATCTCCTCCCTGAACTGAAGACTCCAGTTTAGTGGAGACTATATCTATAAACATAGATATCTATATCTCTTAAAAATGATACACACATACATAAAAGTATATATGTATATATATACAAATACACACACACACGTATGTATATTTCCAGCATTTCAAAATACACACATATTTTTCCCTCTGCATGGCAACAAGAAAGAAATGCCTTATCTGTTTTCTATAGTAAACTATGTCCATCTTGCCACAACATTCATGCAAATAGTCTCATGTTGTACACAGACCTCTCCCAGGTTTGTGTTTTTTGTGTTGAATGTGTGTGCATTTGAAAATAATAACATAACCAGAATCTTTTTAAATGGCAAATAGAAGATGCTTCCTTGATTCTATTCTCCATTGATTAATCAGTGGCATTTTGGTGAGATAGATTTTTTTTCCTAGAGCACTTTAATTTTAAATGATGTAAGTTTGCACCCCAAACAAGTCACATAAAAATATAAAAGACCTCTCTCTCTTTTTGGTCTCAAATTGGTTACTATTTCAAGATATTTAATATTAAAGAAATAAAAAACAGGCTTTCAAACATAATTCATGAAAAATGTGCCTATGGAGTGATATGATTAAAATTAAATTCAATGTATACCATTTCTCATGCTATTGAACAGAATGAGAAAGTCTTCCATTTTTACTCACCCACTATAGAATACCTATTATATAGAAATGTGGGAGCAATGGCTTGCTTTCTTCAAATAACTCTGAGCTAAACATGGGTATTCTGGCTAGCGGTACAATCTTGCATAATGCAGCATTCTGCAGTGTGTCAGCAGTTCAAAGCAATACTCTGTTCTTTGGATCACTTATCCATTATTACTTCAGACAATGAGTATCTGATACAAAATAAAAGTGATGGATGCCGAGTGAACTGGTGAGTGTATTCTGAGTAAGAACAAATGTGGTTCACTGCCTGATGAAATTACTTTTGGGTATTTAAATATATCTTACATTCTGTTATGCATGGACTGTTGATGTGAACTCTGAAAATCAGCCCTAGAAGATTAACTGTTTCCACCCCATGAAGATATGATTTAAATCTCCTAAATTGCTTATTGGAAATAATTAATAAATAAAGTTCCTCATATTTGTATCTGAGGCATCAATATTTTAGAATCATTGTTTTAAAATCCAGCTGGCACTCATTGCTATCATTTTCCTTCCCTTTTTTTTAAATAAAAAGGGCAAAAAGAACAGGGATGGAAAGAGCATATATGTCTGCCAACATACTGTATAATAAACATTCTTGTTTGAATTTGAAATAATAAATTTAGGACAGGAAAATTATTCATCAGTTCTTGGAAAAACAATTTTTTTTGTAGACCTATGCTCTTCTGGGCCTTTGGTTACATAGAAAGGATCTATGGTAGTTATGGTTTCATGGTAGTTAAAACCATGTAGCTGACTGACTTGGCATAGCATTCATGTTTGTGACTCCATGTTTCCAAGAATCTATGTCAAGTTTGTGATATCCTCTGTAATCTTCTCCCAATCTGTCCAAATCAAGTTTGGTAATTTCACTCCTCTACTAAAAAATTCTCAGTGTCGATCTCCCACATAAGCCATTCCTACAGAATGAAGATCCAACTCCATAGTTTTATATCCAAGGTCTACCATTGTGGAGCTCTATATGAAGACCTACTCTCTGAGGAAAAAGTAACTTGCGTCTAGCTCAACTCTTGATCTAGGAATTAGTTCTTAATCAGAACAATATTCTAGCAGAGTTGTGGACTCATTATAAACAGCAAAAAATAATTGAATTTTGGCCTACAAGCTGGATTTTGGGAGACTATTCAGTACTTTACCTACCAAACTATCAGGAATGTTCCAGGAACCCCCACATTCTTAGAGGAACAGGATGGGGTGGGGGATCAGATTTTCTCTAAAATAGACTCCAAGCTATAAAACTCAAAGATAAATTCCTCTGAACTATACTCAGTTGGTAGGACTTTCTCATGAAGGTATGGGTCACCTTTGAAACTCACTTCAGTGTCAGTCTTCAGGACATCTGTAAAATCTACAGACAAATACATATTTCAGTAAGCTTCTCATATTTTGGATGCGAATCCCTTAAAACTTATTCTGAAAGAACAAATCGATTCTTACGGCTATTTTTTCAAAAATAAAAGGACACATTTGCATCTTCCATTACAATGAATGTTCTAAAGGGAGAAATTTACTAAATTTTGCACCAAAAACATTAATAACAATTATCATAATGAATCACTTCTAGAATGACTAATTAGAGCACTCTAAGAGGTAACTTAAATTTGGGAATTAACTTGACAAGGGAATCAATATGTGATGAATGCATTTCTACTTGCCAATTCAAAATAAATTTCCTCAAACAGATTGAAATTCTCCAGTGTCAGATTTGTTAAGTACATTCATCTCAAGAGATAAATTATAATTAAACTATTATTAAATGTCTAGCTTGTCTAGTTTTCAATTTAGAATGAAATATTTTGCCTCTAACAAGGAAAGGCCAGAGAAGTTTTGATAAATTTGTGTTTCAAGGATTTAAATATGTTGCAGCTGAATTTCATGGAATTCATCTATCAAGATCCCAAGGTTCATACTTCTTGGTTATGGAAAACGAAGACTTGGGTGCTGGAAAGAAAAGCAGAGACCTTTTCTGAGCCTGAATCTGTTTTGGCAGGAGGATCCTGGGGGAAAGAGATAGACACCAATGAATTGGGACCCTGTAGAAAAAGAGGGAAGGGATAAGAAACCAGTGGACGACCTTACAGAGGAGAGATTTAAGGAGAATGAGTTAGGGAGATATTTTAAGTGATATGTGTACAGTATTTCTTCCCTGACAATTCAAAATCTTAGTATAGTTTTTATGTTTGGTGTGAATGCATTAGTGGAAGATGGAGGAGATGATATGGAGATATCCATAGTCAGCTACGGAGAACAAAGACCCGGCATAACACATTTTACTGCCCATCTCTCTACTTGACCAAGGACTATTTGTGTCCAGGAACTATGTATTTTATTTCTGTAGCCATAGTCCTTTACATTATGTCTAGTCTGTATAAGATGCTCAATAAATATTAGCTGGATTGAACTAAATATATAAATAGATACATGAGAGTGGCAACCTGTAGGCTATTTTCATTTTCTGTTTTTGCTGAATGGGAGGTTCCTACTAACAGACATCAGGGAACGCCCTTATGGAGCAAATTTAAATGATGTCAGCTAAAATATGCAGTGACTATATCTTTTCCAGCTCCAATTTCTTGTCAGCTTTTCAAAACAGACAGATTGTCTTTCTCATTCAGAAGTAGGAGGAGGTGGGGAACAGACTTCATTCTGTCTGAACTGTTCACCTTGTTGGATATTTGAGACGCACTGCATGGCTCAAGAGAGGCCACAAGAAACAGTGTTGATTTTGCCTGGTTGCTATATAAGAAAAAAATGTTTTTTTTTCAGAGCTCTCTTACCAAGTGTTAGGTCTAACATCTGGCACCAGCTAACCTGCAAAAAGATAATAAAATGTGTTTGGGGACTCGCAGGCCCAGAGATGAGGATAATTTGTAGACCCAATTTCTAATCGTACAGGGGGAGATGCTTCCATCTGAATCACTGATGTGATCAAATAAAAATGAGTGAATACTCGCCAATTGCTAAAGCAATTTATCTCTCCAAATGTATTCGAAATGTTAATTTTATCAGGGTGCAAGCTGCTAAAATGCAGCTAGTAGATCATTAAATTTCAATAGGGAATAGACTTCATATTTAACATAAACAGTCAAGTCATTTTGGCTGCCTGCATCTTGTGCCACATTTAGAAAGCCTTCTGCGTAACCATAGGAACAGTTTTCCTTAAGCACTGTTGCATGTGTAAATCCAATTCATTCTGAATTAGCTGAAAAAAAAGGGGAGGGTTGTGTGGTTTGTTTCTGTCCACTGCTCCCCAAGTTGACTGTTAGAAAATGGGAAGAGAAAATTAAAAATAAGATTTTTTTTCTTTCCTCTTTTTGGAGGGTGGAGTAGAGATGAGATTGAAAGGCAGAATTCTTTTTTCCTGACAACATTGGCGTGATGGAGAATAAAAAAATAATGAAGTGGTGTATGGCGCAGAATCTTTGCTGCTTAATTAGGCATTTTTATCATTTGGAATATTTCCTATGCTTATCATTTTCTTAGTTTAGAGTAATCTCCCTTAATACAAGTGATTTAGGAACACACGCTTCCTAGATATAATTTTACACATGGCATAAAATCCCAACAGAAATGTTTTCATGTTAAGAAACTCCTCTTTTTGTTCTAGGGGATTTTAGGAACTATCAGCCACAGACAACGTATAGTGAATTAGATAAATCATATCATTTTCCTTTCAACATTTAGATTAAAGCAGCTAATTGGAGGGAGATTGAAAGAAGACGATATTTTCCCACATAGCGCACGGAGGAGAAAGCAGGTTTGGATGGTCTGACCCAGGGGGAATGTGTAGGGCAGCCAGAGGGAAGTGGGAAGATACTAATTTTCCTAAGAAATAAGAGAGAGCTCTGCTCAATGCCTTTTTCCTATCTGGAAAATTCTTCTAATATTATTAACCCATCGACATCCTTCTTATCTTCAAGACCCAGTTCAAATTTCACTGACTCCAAGATACTTTCTCTAGCCGCTACCTCTCAATAAGAAGTACTAATTCCTTTATTAACTTACTGTGCATTACTGATACTTCTGTGTAAATCACATACTTTTCTTCCTTATATTACAAGTGATTGTTTAACCATCCATCTCCCACACCACAGTATAAGCTACTTGTGGATAGGGAATGTTTCTTCTTTTTTTTCCAATCCTCCAAAGTCTAGGGCATTGCTCTTAATAACTCGTAAACAAATGTTTTGGGGAGTTAATGGAAGGAAAGACTGTATAAAAGGCAGCAGGGATGCCAGGGGCAGGCATAGCCTTTTTCACAGTTTTGTCTAGCTTGGGGGTGAGAAGTGGTGCTACAGAAGATGGTTATAGAGATTTGGAGGAAGAGAGGGAAAAAGAAAAGGAAAGGGAATGTTATTGAATTCATAAAATGTGCCAGGCATTATAATATCAATCCTAAGAGGACATCTGTAGTAGGCTGAAAAGTGGTTGCCCAAAACATGTCTATGTCCTAGTTACTTTATTTGGAAATAGGGTCCTTGCAAATGTGACTAAGTTAAGGAACTTGAGATGACGACATTATTCTGGGTTATCTGAGTGAGCCCTAAAGGAAATCACAAGTGTCTTTATATGATAGAAGAAGAGGGAGATTATATAGACAAAAGAAGAGACAGCAGTACCAAGACAGGGGCAGAGATTAGAGTGATGTGGCCACAAGCAATGGAATGCCAACAGCCACAAGAAGCTGGAAGAGGCCAGGAATGATTCTACCCCAGAGTCTCCAGAGGGTGTGTGGTTCTGCCAGCACCTTGATTTCAGCCCAGTGAAACTTATTTTGGAATTCTGGCCTCCAGCACTGTGAGGGAATAAATTGCTGGGTTTTTTAAGCCACCAAGTTTGTAATATTTGTTACAGCAGTCATAGGAAACTAATACAAGATCTATAATTATTCCTACTTATTAAGGAAGAGAGAAAATTGAAGTTAAGGCTCAGCACCTTAGCCATGTTCGCATAGATAATTACTGGCAGGGCTGAGAATCAAACCCAAGTCTGATCAATGTCAAAGCTGCTTAGATAGTGGTTCTCATACAGCATGTGTGGAGCAAAACTCTCTCCAAGCCAAATTCTGTTTTATTGAATCATTGTTGACACTGTTCTGTGGGCTGAGACACCATAACTGGATTGTCTCCTGCAGCAAAATAGAAATAGAAATTTCGATTAGTTGACTGCCTCATTTAGGTAGACCTGTAGGCCTCTCTCATAATTAGACCCCAAAGAAGGAAACTACATGAATAACCTTTTTATAAAATTTTAATTATAAATATCCAACCAGTGACCTTGCCTGTTCTGCTTCCCTCTGTCCATAGTTCTTTATAAATATCAAGTGAGAAATGGCAGGTTTATTTCAGCTTTTGTTGAAAAGTGACTTGTTCATCTATTAAGCATTCATCAACAAATATCTACTAAGACCATGCTATGTGCCAGGACCTGTTTTATATGTTTGAAATGCACTACTTTACTAATAAGCTATACTTCTTGGATTTATATTTTAGTAGGGAATAGAAAAGACAAAACAAAATTAACAACGAAAAAAGACAAATACGTAATATATTTAATGTTATGTTTTGGAAAATACTAAGGAGAAAAATAAAGCCAAGGGAAATAAGAAACAGTAGGAGTCAGGGTGGAGGGTAGTTGGGTAAAGTGGCAAGGAAAGCTCCCCCTGAGAAAGGGATAGCTGCCCAAGGACCTAAAGGAGACGAGAAAACAAGCCATGGGGACATCTTGGGGGGAAAGCAGTACAAGCAGACAGAAGAGTGACTTTGAAGACGCTAAGGAGAGAAAATGCGATCAGTAGGACATGAGACACAAACTGTATAGGACCTTGTAAGGCCACTGAAAGGATTTAAGATTTTATTTTGAGGTTGAAATCCATTGGAGGGTTTTGTGTTGACAGGATCTGGTTTACGTTTCAAAAGGATCATTCAGGAATCTTGTAAAGAATAGACTTTACCAAAGCAAGTAAGCCATTTGGAAGGTCATAATCATACATGGTAATAGACAATTACCTGATTCAATGTTTAGCTTGAACTTATCTCACCATTGAGTCCCTCAGAGACACAAAAGATTCCATATACTACACTCTACTTTTGCCCTTTTTGATTTTCATAATGAAATTCAAAACACAAATGATACAGTTAAATGTCTGGCTGCGATCAAATCTGTCTATCTGAAAAGAAGGAAAACAAAGAGAAAATTAATTTTTAAAAAAGGTGGTCTTTTCCTAATGCCCCAAATTTTCTATAGCCCAAGACAACAAGAACAGCTTTGACTTTGTTTTCTGTACAGCTCTGGGAATCCTTTAAAGAGTATAAAGTACAGTGTTCACTGTGTCACTCTGCTTCACCAATGCCCCTTACGCTAAACGGATTTGTAATTCAGAATTTGCCTTACAAGAGACAAACCTAGAGGTTAATTAAATATTAGTGTTATTTTAATACACGGTGTGAATTTTCCACATACGGAAAGTGAGACAGAAAACAAAGAAAAGTAGAAGAAAGACCAAAAGTGTGGAGGAGAGAAGGGATAGAAAGAGGAGGGGCAGGAAGTAGACTCAAGATTCCAAAGTGCTATATTTTATATCACTTATCTACGACTTCAGAAGAACCTAATTATGTGATTTATATTCCAAAAACCCCATAACCTCTACCTGGTAGCAGCTCCATCAGTTGTAGACATAGTATCCTGAAATTTCTAAACAGATATTCTAAACAGATAGTCTCAGATATGTAACATGCAAAAGCTATCCAATTTTAGTGACAGAAACATCTCAGGAGGTTTGGAAATCTAATTTGGAGACATACTTGAAAATCAAGATGACAAGATGTGGTATATATGCACAGTGGAATACTACTCAGCCATAAGAAACTATGAAATCCAGCCATTTGGGACAAGATAGACGGACATTGAGGGTATTATGCAAAGTGAAATAAGTCAGAGGGAAAAGGTCAAATACCATATGATCTCACTCATTAAGAAGTAGATAACAACAACAACAAACAAACACATAGAGACAGAGATTGGATTGGTGGTTACCAGAGGGGCAGGGGGTGAGGGAGAGGGCAAAAGGGATAATTAGGCACATGTGTGTGGTGATGGGTTGTAATTAGTATTTGGGTGGTGAACATGAGAACATGATGTAATCCAGGCAGAAATAGAAGTATAATGATGTACATCTGAAATTTATACAATGTTATAAACCAATGTTACCACAATAAACAAAACAAAAAATATATATATAAAAAAATAAATAAATTTAAATGTTTTTTCTGTAGGAAAAAAAAAGACATCCTGAGATTTTAAGGTCATACCAAGCAGTTTTCATATCGGGGCTTCAAAAACATTCCAGAGAGATTTTATCCCATTTTCTTGTTCTCAACAAGGCAAAATACCACAAATACCATTCTTAGGACTGTGCTTCTCACTTAAGAGGAGAACACGAGAAGTTACTTCATAAATAGATAAACAGAATAACAAGGAATTCTTCAAACTCAGTTTAACAGCTTTCCTGTAACCCACATCAGTTTGATTTCACATTTGAGAACGAGCTGCTGGCTCTTTTATCTGTGTCAGATTATGCAACTTCAGAAATGCTTTTTGAAATAACGATTCCAGAATACCCTTACAGCAAAACAAGGTATTTTATTTTTTACTGAGAGTATACACGTTTTAATAATCCATCATTGTTAATATTTTAAAATCCTATTTTCCTTCCTACATTTGAAACAAAATGTTTACCAAGTTACAAATTTTGCATCGCCATTTCTCTTTTATTTTTCTCTGACAGCATTGTGAGCATTGTGTTCTTCTACGTTGCCTTCATTTTTCATGAGTACTTGCTGTGTTTATCCTAGGAAGCCAGGAAACAAACTTGAAAGGACAAATGTTAAGAAAAAAAAAAAAAGAGTTGATTCTAGTAAACAGTCCCAAGCTCTGTTACTGGCTAATGACAATAGCACTGGGATTCCCCAGTGGATTCATGTGTGTTTTTAGCCTCTATGGGGAAGAGTTAGTTGGCAGGTAACAGAAAGGTCAAGGTGTCAATACTGAGAGCTTCAAATTGTGAAACAGACTCCAAATTTAGAAAATAATTGGATTTTTTTGACTCAAGTTGTATTTTCATGGACTTGAGGGTTTTAATATGAATAATACATCTAATACATGAAACCTAAGAAGAAAGATGTGTGGAGAGAATCGTGCATTTTTACACCAGTTGAAAGACCTTGAGATAACCATGCCAAATATGGCAAAATGTTCAATACTTTGCTAACCATCTGGCACACTGTAAATAACGCAGTTCTCACAAAGATTAACAGCACAGTCTCTAAGGGTATTTTGTCTGGATTCAAATCCTAGCTGCCCAACTTACTAGCTTTGTGATTTTGAATAAATCATTTAACCTGGCAATGTTTCAGTTTCCTTATCTGTAAAATGGCAACAATAATACCTACCTCAAGGAATTATTGAAGTGATTAAATGAGTTATGAGTTATTGAGGCAATTAAATGAGTAAAGATATATAAAGAGCTGAGAACAATGCCTATACATAGAGTTAGCATTTTAAGCATAAACTATTGCTTTTCTTAGGTATAAGGAAATTTAGCTAAATTTGTGTCTTTTACATTAAAAGTTATGGACTTACAAAGTTACAAAAGTAATTCAATAGAGGAAAGATAATCTTTTCCACAAATGTTACTAGAACAATTGGGCATTCATAGGCACAAAAATGAACCCTCACCAAAGCCTCACACCTTATATAAAAATTACCTCAAAATGAATCATGGAATTAAACGTAAAATCTTAAACTGTAAAACTTTTAGAAAAAAAAATCAGAGAAAATCTTTAAGATCTAGGGCTAGACAAAGAGTTCATAGACTTGAACCATAAAAGGAGAAATTAATTACTTGAATCTCAACAAGATTTTAAAATATTTGAACTGCAAAAGACCCTGTTAGGAGGATGAAAAGACAGGCTATTCACTGGGAAAAAATTTTTTCAAATTACATATCTGACAGAGGATTACTAACTAGAATATATAAAGAACTCTCAAAACTCAGCAGTAAAGAAACAAATAATCCAATTAGAAAGTGGGCAAAAGACATGAACAAAAGTATATACACAGGATATTCACGTAAGTTGAAAATATATCCAACTTCATTAACCATTAGAAAAACGCAGATGAAAATCCCAATGAGATGTCACTATACATCTATCAGAATGGCTAAAATAAAAAATAGCGACATCAGGGAGCCAGCCCGATGGTGTAGCAGTTAAGTTTGCATGCTCCACTTTGGCGGCCCAGGGTGCGCCAGTTCAGATCCCGGGCGCGGACCTACTCACCGCTCATCAAGCCATGCTGAGGCGGCGGCCCATATAGAAGAGCTACAACTCTACAACTATGATACACAACTATATACCAGGGCTTTGGGGAGAAAAAAGAGGAAGATTGGCAGCAGATATTGGTACAGGGCCAATCTTCCTCAAAAAAAAAATTATGAAAAAACAAATAGTGACAGCAGTAAATGTAGAGAAACAGGATCACTCATACATTGCTGGTGAGAATGTAAAATGGTACAGTCATTCTGGAAAACATTTTGGCAACTTCTTATAAAACAAAATGTGCAACTACCATACGACTCAACAACTGCACTCCTGGGCATTATCCCAGAGAAATGAAAACTGATGCTCACATAAAAACCTGTATGTGAATGTCCATAACTTTATTTATGATAGTCAAGAACTGAAACAGCCCAGATGGTCATCAGTGGGTGGATGGTTATGCAAACTGTAGCACATCCACACCACAGCATATTACTCAGCAATAAAAAGGAGCAAACAACTCACACACACTTCAACTTGGGTGAATCTCCAGGAAATTAAACTGAGTGAAAAACACCAATATCAAAAGGCCATATAATGTGTGATTCAATTTATGTAACACTTTTGAAACCCCAAAATTTTAGAAAGAAAGAACAAATTAGTGGTCACCAGGCATCAGGGACAGGGGAAGAGGAGGTGAGTGTGGCTATAAAGGCACAACAGGCGGATCCTTGTGGTGATGAAACTGTTCTGCACCTTGACTGCATTATCATAAGATTTTGGTTCTCTTTAACAAATGATGCTGAGAAAACTGGAGAAACACATGTACAACAATGAAATTGGACCCCTATCTCACACTACTCACAAAAATGAACTGGAAATAGATCAAAGACTTAAACATAAGACCTGATACCATAAAACTACTAGAAGAAAACATGGGGAAAAAGATCATCGATACTGGTCTTCATGATAATTTTTTGGGCATGATGCCAAAAACACAAACAACAAAAGAAAAAAATCAACAAATGGGAATACATCAAACTCAAAACCTTCTATACGGCAAAAGAAATAATTAACAAAATAAAAAGACAACCTACAGAATGTGAGAAAATTTTTGCAAACCGTATATCAGATAAGGAGTTAATATCCAAAATATATAAAGAATTCAGTCAACTTAATCATAAAAAACAAACAATCTGATTAAAAAATGTGCAGAAGAACTAAACAGAAATTTCTCCAAAGAGGGCATCAAAATGACCAACAGACAAATGAAAAGATGCTCGACATCACTAATCATCAGGGAAACGTAAATCAAAATATCAATATCACCACACACTTGTTAGAATGGCTATCATTAAGAAGACAAGAGACAACAGGTGCTGGCGAGGATGTGGTGAAAAGAGAACCCTGATACATTGTTGGTGGGTATGTAAATTGGTCCAACCACTATGGAAAACAATATAGAGGTCCCTCAAAAACTTAAAAATAGATCTACCATATGATCCAGCAATTCCTTTTCTGGGTATGTATCCAAATACATGCACTCTCATGTTTATTGCAGCATTTTTCAAAATAGCCCACATATGGAAACAACCCAAAGGCCCATCAAAGGATGAATGGATAAAAAAGATGTGATTCGTATATACAATGGAATACTATTCAGCCATGAGAAAGGAAGATATCCTCCCACTTGCAACAACATGGATGGACTTTGAGCACATTTTGCTAAGTGAGATAAGTCAGACAGAGAAAGACAAATATTGTATGATACCACATGTAGGTAGAATCTAAAAAGTTAGAACTGTAAAAAAGAGAGTGAATGATGGTTACCAGGGAATGGAGGGGGTGGATAAGAGTGATGGTGTTTAAGGTCACAAACTTGTAAGGAGTAGTAATTAAGCCAAAGAGATCTAAAACACAGTATAATGAATATAAACAATAATATTGTACTATAATTACATAATGTGATAAATATCACTACATCAATAATCATATCGCAACATATAAATGTATCAAAGTAACATGCTGTACACCTAAACTTACACAATGTTACATATCAAGTTTATTCAATAAAAAAAATATATAGATATACACATATATAAATAAAATCCTGGTTATGATCTTGGAGCATGGTTTTGCAAGATGTTACTATTGGGGGGCACTGGATAAAGAGTGGTACCTCTGCATTATTTCTTACAACTGTATGTGAATTTATAATTATCTTAAAACAGAAAAGTTAATTTTAAAAAGAGTTATGGGGCTAAAACATTCTTTTGAAAAAAAGCTTCTTTACCTCTACCTAATCTGAACTGCAAATAGACCCATCCCAACAAAAAAATGTACCTATTTTTCAAGACTATATGAGAAATCCTTTTCCAGTCGTTTGGTTTTCTCTCCTTACCAAGAAAGTCTTTTTTAACCTAATCTAAATAGCTCATGCGCTATCAGCTTATTTTCTCTGGACCTAATGAAAGAGAAAAGGTCAACATCCTCAGAATGTTATTCCTCATATGGAAAACAACGTTTTAAAACAGAAATAATTTAATTACTGCTTTTCAACCGATAGTTCATGAGCTGAATGTCTGGCCCACCTACCCATCTGTTGAAATGATAGCATTTCATAGTCTTTTAGTTTCCTTGGACTTGGAAAGAGGAAACAAACCAATCAAAAGCCTGGATGCTCGCTTTTAGCTGTTCCTCTTTTAATGAAAGATGATGAACCATTTTTCCTTTGTCAATATTTCCACTTCTTTACTAGGACTTGGGTGGTGGGGAATATTTGGGTGCTAATTGTATTGATAAGTGATTTCTACTTTGGAGGAGAATATTCGTTGTTGAGCAAGCATGTGCCTTAACTTTCTAGTTTTCTTCCAAAACCTTTCTTTTTTCCCAAGCTTGATGAGTCAATTGCCATTTCAAAAGAGAAATGACCAGGCCTGGAGCCATCCTTAAATTTAAGACTGCATTATGATTAGGTGGGAAATGGTGGCACTGACAGTGCTGTCACTGGGGTGTGTGACCCTCAGGGTCCAACTGGTTGAGAAATTCATCTTTACTGTCTCTGCTCAATGAGTTATATCATGCTTCCTTCTCAGGGGGAGGCTGGCACAGCTAGTCCCAAGAAGGTAAACATTAATCTCCTATCACCCCTTTGGGCTCTAATAAAATTTACTCAACTGGTCCTTGAAGCCATGTGCCATTCTCTCAAATACAATCAACTTTTATCAATTAGAGGGAAACCGATTTGGATGTTTTTATGATAGAAAAAAACATGCATGTAAACATACCATTTATCTATAAAATCTTTTTTTCTGGTTGTCAAAGTTATTTGCTTCCTGCTTTTCTTTTTTAAAAACAAAACACAACGACAACCACAATAAAAATCTTCTGCCCTGTTCTTGACTTTATTGATGACAGTTGGTTACAATCGTGCAGCAATGGCCTGCAGTGCAGCGTGTCCATGGGAAGACAGCATCACAAGGAGAAGTTGTGATCTAGCTTGAAAGAGGTGATGTGGTTTCAACTTCTGTGTTTTTTAAGATAGGAAATATTTTACTTTTTCCCTTAGGCTAAGAGATAAAAATGGAACCAGGGACTGATTTATGACAAGATAGAAGTCTAGCCTAGGACATGGGCCTTTAATGTCTATAACAAAAGATCAGCCTCTTTTCTCTGCCATCAGCATGATCTTAAATTAGCACGACCTTCCATTGGTTGCCTCTAATTCTCACAACCGGATTCAAGAAACAACAGAGCGTGTTTGGTCTTCAGCATCACCAGGATGCTGATTGGGGGCCTCTCTTGAAAACAAAATGAATCAATCAAGGAGTGTGATATGCTTTGTAAACTGTCAAGTGTTATACAAATAAAAATTGCTTTTTTTTTTAAATAATTTTATTTATTTATTTTTCCCCCAAAGCCCCAGTAGATACTTGTATGTCATAGCTGCACATCCTTCTCGTTGCTGTACGTGGGACGCGGCCTCAGCATGGCGGGAGAAGCGGTGCATTGGTGCGCGCCCGGGATCCAAACCCGGGCCGCCAGCAGCGGAGCGCGCGCACTTAACCTCTAAGCCACAGGGCCGGCCCTAAAAATTGCTTTTGTGATAAGTCAGAACAAAATCAATGCTAAATATGGGTGGGAGCAAAATTCTGCATGTTTTCTCTAATAGAAAATGAGTCCTGTAAAACAGAGATTTTTGCCATTATGTTTATCTTTGTATTTTTTCTCTTCTGAACCACCTCGGTCTTCTGATCCCTATTCAACTTAGTGTTCAATGTACGAGTGATGTTTTTTGAATGACTGCTTAAATTAATCCTGGCAAATGTGAAAGTTGCTGGCTCAGCAGCAGCAGCAAGCCTTGGGCCTGTGGTACTTCTCCAGCCTATTGTGAATTTGAACAGAACCATCAGAGTACTCTCATCTGGCAATCGTGTGACAAATGACTCACCTGGGTGAAGGCACCTGATCAGGGCTCAAATTATTTCATACAGGTTTGTCAATTAACTTGGCTTTCATTCTTTCTCCTCATTTCCAATAAAAACATCTAAATACATGAAATAGAAGCAGAATGTTAATTGAGATTTAACTCAGTTCCACAATCTCTCTTCAGCCTGGCCCTGGGCTTTTGAAAGAAGCTACAAGTAAGATGTAGATGTTGCCTTCTAGAAATCTGTAGAGAAGTGCAGAGGAGAGAAGAAATCATATACATAAAGTGTGGTGGGGCTTAATACTGACTTTGTTGTGAGGGTGCCTCTGGAAAAGTTTGCTCAGGGAAGATGGCATCTGACTTGAGCCTGGAAATGTAGTTCAGATGCTGAGAGGCAAGGAGGACAATGGTTACCCCTGAAGAACACTCATCCCCCCATCTCCTCCTTTCCATATGGGAACAGAAGGGATTCTACAAAATGAGCCTTCGCTTCGCTTAATTCTACAAGAAGCCTCTTATAGTAACCCAAGACATTAAAGTATTGCCCAGAAAGACCCTAGTAGCAAATTTTAGGTCTCTTTTGCTTTTTCATATTTTGAAAGAAAGCCAATATCCTGTGGTAAAAAGCATGGGATTTGGCATCAGGCAAATTTGGGTTCAAATCTCAGCTGTGCTACTTGAGCAAGTTATTTATCCTTTATAAACCTCAGTTTCTTTTCCATTAATAGGAGGATTATCACAGTACTTAACTCATTAGAATTTTGTTAGGATTAAATGGCATAACGCATGAAAGGGGCTTAACCTAAGGCCTTGCTCACAGAAAGCACGAAATAAACATAAACTATTATCATTACAAGGAATTTCACCCTCAACTACTGTACTTCTCATCCCTGCACCCTCCATTGTGCAGGAAAACACAAATTATCTATGCGAAGGCAAAATGTTTAATTTTAAAACATGGATTTGGCTTACAAATGTTAAGAAGAAGAAAAGGTGATTTGAATATGCCCAACCCCTCCATGAATGGAATCCTGCTGGAAACTCAGGTGAGTATACAGCGCCTCCCTTGCTCTCACAGAGGCAACCCTTTGCGACTGCTTCTCTTTGTTTCCAGCAGCAGTTATAGCGAGGGTTGATTTACTGGGCCTCACACAGCGTGGGCCATGTGGGATTACTGAGGAAATCATCAGACTTGGAACGGTCAGTGTTTAGACTTGAACAATCTGTATCGGCTTGGACTCTCCACCAGAATTGTGGCTCCTTATGCTGCTAAGCTATTAACTATCAACATTCATTTTGAAATATAAATTCTGCTCTCTCAGCTGCCCCACTGATCTGGTTATAATGTGTGTAATGGAAAAGTAGAAAAGAAAAAAATGGAAATTTAAAGACTTACTAAAGCTACAACAGCAGTTGATGACAACCTTGATTTCTGCATGCAAGTGAATTCCTTTTGCAGAACATCTATGTTCCAATTTAACCCAATTATTGCAATTTTAAATACCATATTTAATTAGCTATGTAATGCTCCTCTTATTATTCCTGTGGCTTTTTTTTTTTCCTGTTCAGAAACTTATGCTTATTTGGGGTTTCTCTTGTCTTTTCATTTGCTACTCTAATTTATTTTCCTTTTTCTTTCATTTATATTTTTCCCATTTTAGATTTCTTGGGAGGGAGGTAGAGGAGCACAAACAGTGTTTTAAAGGATATTATGCTAAGATTTCTGTTTAGCAGTAACAAGAAACCACATCTTACCCATATGTTTCAAAAAAAAATGAGTTTGCTTTATCCTCTGCATTGGTCCAGTGGATGTTCATATCTGTAATTGGTGTGACCAGGGTGTGCTCATGGAGGTTTCCCATCCCTGCAGTTTGAATAAAGCCAGGTCAGCATGATATACTGGGGCCCCTTAGGCATTTCTGATAACTAGTGTGTGAGGGCAGCTGGGATGCTGTAATAGAGCTCAATGTTAAGCTCTCCACTGTTAGTCTAACTACAAACATACCTGGTGCCATAAAGAGTTGCTTGGAAGGTGTAAATCACAATGTCCTAAAAATCCAAAAGGCTGATGTGAGCAATCGTTCTGTGTGGAACCAGATGTAGACAAGAAAAACATGTACACTGGAAAATAAAAAGAAAACACTCTCTTTCCTCTCAGCCAAAGTAAAGATTATTCTTTTAAAGCTGATCCAAAATTTTTAACCAAGTGCACCTAAAGAAATGTCAATCTAATCATTTCCCCAGGACGCTATGGGATTTTTACCAATCAGGTTACGAGGATTAGGGAAACCAGCTGTGGTACCTTGGATGTATTGCCAGTAATCTTATACATTGCTTTATTAAAAAGGTAGGCAGGCTTTCTTGACGAGAACACATCATAAGAACTGGTGTGATAACAGAAGATATTTTTACCTGCTTTTTATTAACAACTAATGATGAAACAAATCCCTTCTCAGGGCTTATACTCTCCTTCCTAGGTCTGTCCTTAGTCTATCTGCTTTCTCATGACCCCAAGCTTTTTGACTATGCCCACAGTACTTCCTGTGCTGTCATCATACCTTCACTATTTGCTTCTACATTATTTATAAAATAGTTTCCAGAAATGCTCCCATAGACTCTTGTGAGTAAAATTCAATTTAAATGGAGAAGGGACCTTGAAGATGCCTTTGTCTCCTCCAGATAGATAGATAGATCAAACTTATTTCCGTAATTTCTGGTCAAGTCTAGTGCTAAAGAATATCCTGTTATCTAAGAATCTCCAAAAGTAGCTCTAACATCTCAAGTCAAATTTGCAATACCTGCCACCAAGAGGTAATTCCAATACGGTCCAATGTCAAATATCCCCACTGACCAAAGTCTCTTATCTAATCGGCTCTCCTATTGAACATAAAAGTCTTTTACATAGTGTTAAATATAAAGGATTATTTAATCCTTTCATATAATATGTGCTACCAACTTTTGCTACTGTATTTCTATTTCTGTCTCCAAGTAACAGCCACTGCTAATTACATTTAGTCTTTCTAAAGGAGACTTTTGTGTAAGGTGATGATTATTCAGCATCTGTTTCTCAAGCAAGATGGGAAAGACTATCTGCTATCCTTAGTATTGCACACTGTACTTCTATTAGTGTGTTTTCTTCTTTGCACTTCAACTTCTGAAAGACTTCTAATGCATTTTAACTTTTACCTTAATTCTAGTGGAAAGAACAAGCAGGATGCTATGGTTGCGACTTAACTATTTACTGCCCAACATATGCAAGATAGTATATAATGCTAGGTTAACAATTCCTTTAAAATTATCCTCAGGGCCAGCCCGGTGGCGCAGCGGTTAAGTGCGCGCGCTCTGCTTTGGCAGCCCAGGGTTCGCAGGTTCAGATCCCTGGCATGCACTGATGCACCGCTTGTCAAGCCATGCTGTGGCGGCGTACCATATAAAGTAGAGGAAGATGGGCACGGCTGTTAGCCCAGGGTCAATCTTCCTCAGCAAAAAGGAGGATTGGCATCGGATTTTAGCTCACAGCTAGTCTTCCTCACACACAAAAAAAAAAAGTCCTCAAGGCATTGTGACACATCTGATTTTTTTTTTGCCTTTCTTTCCTCCTTTCCCCTACACTTATAAGAAGAATTATAAATATTATAATACATATTAGTGATCTTTGCAGGGAATAATTATGGGAATTGCTTCCTTTCATTAATAAGTACTGTAATAGGGGCCGGCCCGTGGCTTGGCGGTTGAGTGCACACACTCCGGTATTGGCAGCATGGGTTTGGATCCTGGGCGCGCACCGAGGTACCGCTTGTCCAGTCATGCTGAGGTGGCATCTCACATACAGCAACTAGAAGGATGTGCAACTATGACATACTACTATCTACTGGGGCTTTGGGGAGAAAAAGGGAAAAAAAAAATAAGCACTGCAATACATTTTCTGCAGCTTCAGCCACTGTTACATGTTCTTTTCTAGAGCAAAGTTACAACATCAAACAGAGAGAATGCGATGAATTTCAAAGTGAAACCAGGAAGTGTTCCTCAAAGGCTGATTTTGTGTATGTTGCCTGGGCTTTCTACATACCTAATGTATACCTCCATAGTGACCAGAAACTCCCATCAATTAGCATGATTAAAGGAATAAGAAAGGATAAGAGACTTTTTTATTAAATGTTATAGTGTATTGCTATTCTTCATAAACTATGGTCCATGGACCATTTGCGTAATAAAAACCTTAAGTGATTGTGGAAAATTCAGATTCTTGGATGTCATCTCAAATCTAATGAATCCTGGTCTCTGTGGGTAGTCTTTTACATTTTTGGTCAGCTTCCCAGGTGAGTCATAAACATACTAAAGTTTAGAATTACTCTATGGGTGTGGTCAGTGAATAATACTATGTTTACTAAAGGAGGCTGGGCTACTTAGTTAATAGTGTTAATAAGTATAAATAGGTAATAATATTTGCAAATAGCATTAATTATAGGTTATTAAAAGATTAAAAGGCATTGGATGCAGTTAGAGGAAGAAAAATGATTATGCAAAATGCTTCTCAAACTTTGTGCATACAGATCAGCTGGGGATCTTATTGACATGAGGATCCTGATTCAGTAGTTCTTGGGTGTGACTTGAGATCCTACATTTCCAACAAGCTCCCAAGGGGCACTGGATCACAGTTTGAGTAGCAAAGTTTAAGAAGGTTTAAAAGAAAGTTCCCAGGAGCCGGCCCGGTGGCGCAAGCGGTTAAGTGCGCGCGCTCCGCTGCGGCGGCCCGGGGTTCACTGGTTCGGATCCCGGGCGCGCACCGACGCACTGCTTGGCAAGCCATGCTGTGGCGGCATCCCATATAAAGTGGAGGAAGATGGGCACAGATGTTAGCCCAGGGCCGTCTTCCTCAGCAAAAAAAGAGGAGGATTGGCGGATGTTAGCACAGGGCTGATCTCCTCACAAAAAAAGAAAAAAGAAAGTTCCCAAGAACCTCTGGTAATTTAAAGTATAAAAAAGTAATTTGAAGTATAAAGATACACTATAACTATTTGAAGTATAAAAAATGCATTTTACTGAGCAGACTCCAAAATTTCTAGTGGAAACCCTAAAAGGTATTGTTCAATTTGAGACCCAGGAAATATGAATACCTTTGGAATGTTTCCTTAACCTACCTGTGTCTGCTTGAGTTCTACCTAACGTGATCTGAGTTGGGAGAGCTGTAAATATAAGCTGTTTTCCCTTCCAGAAGGGAAAATGAACCCATTTCAAGAATGTCTGTATAAGTTGCAGCATTTTATGGAGAGGAATATAAGAGACAGTGTGAAATGATCCAGGAAGAATATGAATCCAAGAAGATGGACAGTAATTGGCATCAATCAATTGATGAGCTGACCAATACGAACTAAAATAATTACTGAGGAATTAAACTTACATGAGAGGAATTGTAATCCCCAAACAGTCTTGTGAACAAAGTATACTTTCCCATGTTTTACTGGTTATGAAATGAGGCTCAGAGATGTTTTCCTAAGATCACACAGATGATAATGGCTGAATCAGGATGCCCATCTCTCTGACTCTCAAGTCTTTAATCGTTCTATTATATAAAAATGATTCCCTCCAAACAAAAAAAAAGAAAAAGTTACTCAGCATCATCAGAGCTGTGCAGCATGCCATTCTTTTCAAAGAGTGTGCATTCTACATGAGGATTGATCAATATCAATCCTTGCCCCAAGGATAAAAATTGGTGGCTAGGAGGGGGTGAAAAAAATCTTATTTCCTACAATAGTTGGAAGGCTATGGTGCACAAACAGATAAAACATATATCTGTGGTATTGAAATATCACAGGAGATATGGGAAGTGATTAGGAAAAAAAACTAAAATGGCTCCTGGTGGGGTGGGGGGCAGGAAGGGGAGTGTGCCAAGGAAAAAACAGATTGAGAAACACATCATAGAGGGTGAAGTTCAACCTCAGAAGAACCACTGACTTTCTTCAGCATTGCCGCAGACAATAGAGATGGCCCACAGATTATAGCATATGGGAGTTATCCATCACCAACCATGGAAAATGCAACTCACAGGGCGGTAGATGACTCCATAGTGAGGCAACCTGTTAACCATTCATATGGTTGACAAGGCTAATGTGGAACTCTGCCTCCTTCAACAAATAACTTACTCAGAAAAGAAAAATAAGGAGGAGGGAAGGAAGGAAGGGAGGGAGGGAGAGAGGGAGGAAAAAGCTGATAGCATCACTTTTCAGTAGGCACTATTTCCCCCGTATAACCAGAATATTGTCTACAGTTGTCATTTAGAGATCATCTGAGCCGAGTATCTACCCAAAAGAATACCAGGAATCATCTGTTAACTGAATACTTTACAAGAAAACAAAAGGGATTAATTAACTGGTAGCAACTGATCCCACACGGTAGAATGAGAATTACATGCAGCCTTTTAAGCAGTTTAGTTAAATCTGAGCTAGACTGGCTGAGCATGAATGGAAGGAGGGGGGGAGCCACTGGTGCTGAGGTGCTTACTGGCAAAGACCTCTTCCTAAGGAAAGAGGGACTCAGACATAGGCATGCGGTCCATTCCCACTACCGCATTCTGGAAGGAGTAATTGTGAGTATAGGACATCCTCTGTCCCTCAGCTTATTCTCCCAGCCTGGACCCTTGAGGAAAAAAACACGTGATGTCTACAGATTCTCAGTAAAGAAGTTCTGTCTGAGGAGAGAAAGCGGCTAGTCAGGTGGAAGGAGCTGTTTTCTTAACCTGAAGGATAGGTTAAAACTGTTTTAGGACCTACGTACAGGAATATAACACACAAGTTAAGAAGAGGAGCTCTTCCTAGTTTAGCAGAAGATACAGGCTGATCTTGCTGCATCAGGAGAACTGATGCATCGGTGGCACAGCAATATTTTGTTGGCAGAGCAGAACAGCTTCAGAACAACACAGTGTTGGCACAACATTGTTTTGGCAAGCCGCAGCGGAAAACGGTGTGAATAATAACGGTGGCACTGTCAAAGGGATTCAAAGGCAGCAGACATCACCTAATGAAGGCAGAGCCAGCACAGCAGAAAAGGAAAACAGTATATCCCTGAGGACAGGGCCTGAGAATCCAATGAATAAAGTGACTTCTGGGGGTTCTACAAGATAAATGGGAGACTTGGAGGGTAGCTGGAGATTCTGTCAAGAAAGAAGGCAGAACATAAGACATCCATACTGTAATTGTGATGTTGCTTTTTTTTTTTTTCACTGATCAGGTTGGTCTGCTAATGAATTGTGTGTAAAAACAAGCTGCAAGTAGTATAGAATGTGTTTCAGATGTAACAGTCCCATCTTCTCTCTCGGGGCTATAGATCATAAGCTGGGGTAAATGTCTCTCTGGCTCTGTCTACATCTCCTTCTTTCATCATTTAGGTTTTCACCACCTGCTCACACCCTTCCATGCCCCTGCTCTCTAAGCACTACCCCTTCTGAAAACGACATGTAATTTCTTGTGCAAAAGAGATAAAAGACAAATAAAAGTAGAAGCATATATAATCCTCCTCCCCTCCCATTTCACCTTCCCGCCTTCCTAAAGGAGAAACATCTTTTTCAGATTTTGTCACTACAGACCTTTGCTTTGCTGACTGGTGTTAGAGAAGAAGAGAAATAAGGTAGAAACTAAGATCAGACCAAGTGCTCTACCTTCCAAGTGAACAGACGAGAGAGAAAGGAGAGCAAAGAAATGAGGAAAAGAAGAGAGGAGAACCAGAGAAAGAAAAAGAGATCACAAGAGAAGTCAAGAAGCTGCTGTAAACAAAAAAATTACAATTGTAAAATTTCTAGAAGAAAACATTAGAGAAACTCTTTGACACCATGAGCAGGCAAAAATTTTGTAAAGAGGACACAAAAAGCAATAACCATAAAAGGAAAAAAATGTAAATTGAACTTCACCAAAATTAAAACCTTCCATTCTTCAAAAGATGTTATTGAAAAAATTAAGAAGCAAGCAAAAGTAAGGGAGAAAATATTTGCAGCACATATTTATGACAAAGGACTCATATACAGAATATATAAGGAAGGCTTGCAATTCAATAATTAGAAGACAACTTAATTTTTAAAAAGGGAAAATTCTGCAATACACTATAAAAACGATATACAAATGACCAATGAACACTTGAAGAGATATTCAACATCATTAATTATGAGTAAAATGCAAATAAAAACCCCTGTTGGATACAACTAGAATGACTAAAACAAAAAGGGACCAAAATATCACGTACTGGTGAGGATGTGGAGCAACTAGGACTCTTATGTGTAGCGAGAGGTAGTACAAAACGGCACAAACACTTTGGAAAGCAATTGGGCAGTTTCTTACAAAGTTAAATAAATTAACTTACTGCATCATCTAAAAGAAATAAAGACATATGTCCAAAAAGACTTGAGCATGAAGGTTCATAGTAGCTTTTCCCAAAACAGCTAAAATCTGGAAACAATGCCATATCAATAGGAGAATGGATAAACACATTGTTGTATTCTCATAAAATAAAATACTACTCACCAATGAAAAAAATGAACTAGGATGAAACTCAAAAACATTATGTTGGGCAAAAGGAAACAGACAGACACTATAGAGATATGAAGCTATATGGAGTTCCAGAACAAAGCAATATGAGCTACTAGAAAATTTTAAATTACCTAAGTGGTTCTTACTATATTTCTTGTTGGCACAGATGCTGTGGAACAAGAAAACTTATGAGATCAGTGGCTACAAGAAATCAGATCAGAGGCTACCTCAGGTGGGCATGTGGGCTTGACTGCCAAGGAGTATTTGTGAGTTTTCTGGGGTGATGAAAATGTTCTACCTCTTAATTGAGGTTGCAGCTTATTCAGGTGTGTATATTTGACCAAACTCATCAAACTCTGTACATAAAATATGTGTATTTTATTTTATGTAAATTTAATTTCAGTGAAGTTGATATAAACAAAATAATTTAGATAGTGATTAGTGCTATGAAGAAATTAAAGGAGAGTCATAGGATAGAGAAGGAGAGTGGAGGTGGAGAAATCAACTTTAGATGACATGGTCTGGGAGGCCTCCAGCCAAGACCTAATGACAGCAATTAGCCAATCACGTGAGGATCTGAGAAATGAGGGTTCCAGACAAAGCACGAAGGTCCTGAGGCAGGAAACAAGTTTGGCATGCTCCAGGAACAGACTGAAAGCTGGTGATGTGGCTGAAACATAATGAAAGAGGAAAAGAGTAGTAGAAGATGAAGTCAAAGAGATAGGTCATTGGGGGGCTTTATAGCATACTTTTTCTAAATGTCATGCAAAGTCACTGGAGGGTGTTAAACAAGGAAACAACATAACTCACTTTACTATTTCAAAATCTTACTGTGACACTTTTGTGGGAAATTGTTTTTAAATGCTAGGTGAATGTTAGGGGATTAAGAGAGAAGTAGCAAGTGGAGTTAGGAAGCCACCGACACTGTGGCTTGGTATAGGGTGGCAGCAGTGGAGATAATGAATTGAATAAGTTAGGATATGTATTAGAAGACCTTCTGATAATTATAGATGGGGATAAAAGAAAGATAGAAGTCAGATGTGATGGCCAAATTTAGGTCTTGATTTGCTGGGAGTGCAATGGTGCCGTTTGTGGAAATAACGAAGATTTGGAAAAGAAAGGTTGGGGAGAGTGCAAATTAAGTAAGCATTTGGTCATATGAGTTGAAATCTCAGAGAAGTCAGGGCTGAGGTATAAATGTGGGTGTCATCACCACATAGATGGCATTTGAAACTGTGGGATTCAAAGGATCTCCTCCATAGAGGAAAGCGAAGAGGGCTAATGTTGTAGGCAGAATCATGGTTCCCCAAAGATTCCCAGGTCCTAATCCACAGAACCTGTGAATATGTTATCTTACATGACAAAAGGGACTTTTCGGATGTGACTAAGTTAAGGACCTTGAGATGCAGAGACTTTCCTTGACGACCCAAGTGGGCCTAATGTGATCACACAAGGCCTTCAAGGTGGAGAACTTTTCTTGGCTGTAGTCTGAGGGAGATATGACTATGGAAGAAAGTTCAGAGAGAGATTTGACATTGCTGGCTTTAAAGATACAGGAAGAAGTCAATGAGCTGGAGTGCAGGCAGCCTCTAGAATATGGTTCTCTTTGAGAGCCTTCAGAATGGCTCACAGCCCTGATGACACCTTGATTTCAGTCCAGGGAGACCTGTGTCAGACTTCCAGACAGTAAGATAAATTTATGCCGTTTAAAGCCACTGAGTTTGTGGTAATTTTTTATGGCAGCAATAAAAAAACTAATATAGCGAAAGACCCAATTCTGGGAACTTTCAATATTTAGAGGCCAACCCAAGGAAAAGTCAGCTAAAAAGCCTGAGAACAAGGAACCAATGTAAGAATAAGAAATCCAGAGTGTGACATCATGAAAACTAAGAGAAAGAAGTGAATAAGTGCATCAAATGTGCCGGAGAGGAAAAGTGAGATGAGGGCAGAAAAGTGACGGTTGGATCTGCCAACATGGAAGTCAGTGGTGACGCTCACTGGTGCAGTTTCGGTTTCTGTGGTGAGGACAGAGCCCTCACCTGTGTGTGCAAAGAACAGTGTGTGAGAAGTGAAAATGAGTGTGATGATTACCAACAACTATTTTAATGTATTTTCTCGTGAAAATGAGCAGAGAAATGGGGCCAATATTTCTAGCTGAGACAGCTGGGTAGATGGTAAACCTGGGGTAAAAGAAGGAGCAGTTATGGGGGAGAGATGATGAGTTCTGGTGTGAACACGTTGCATTTGAGGTGCCTGGGGTGGAGATCCAGGAGTCATTCGCACATGCCTGCGTGCAGCTTGGGATTCACAGTGAATCTGGAGACAAGGAGATAAAGATTTTCAAAACACAGAAATAGAAATTTTATTTTATGTCTTGAGTGAGCATATGAGGTCAGTCAGAGAGACTTAGAAGTAAAGGGGAGGGAAGTAGCGTTGTATATAAACACAGTATTGACCCGGACAGAAATTTACAGTTTATAAAGTGGAAGTATATGATCTGGCTAAGAACGAAGAAAAAGATATTGATGCTGTTTTAGAAGCATCCTTCAGAGTTTTGAGATAAAAAGTAAATGATCGATAAATCACAAAACTGGTGCTGAGGCAAGATAAAGTAGATTTAACTATCAATAAAGCTGCTGGAAGCCTTATTCTGCTAAAGGTAGAGCACCAAAAAGTTCTTGACATGCCCTTCTGATAGTTTCATTGCTCAAAAGGCAGAGGGTGATAAAGGCCGCAAAGAGAGGAAATGCTTTTGGCACCTAATTCTAATCAACAATGAGAACTGATGAAAGCAGTGGAAGTGATGGGAACCTGGGGAGAATATGATTATATCATCTTTGAGTTTACAACAATGTAAGAAGAGAGAGATAATATTGGGCAATTATTAAGGATATACCACTGGAGCCCAACTTGCTAGGTTCAAATTCTACCTCTGACGCTAGCTAGATAGCCTCGGGCATGGACTTAACCACACTATGCCTCGGTTTCCTCTTTTGTAAATAAAAATGACACAAGTACTTAATTCATTGGGTGGCTGCGATAATTAAACGTTACTACTTGTAAAGCATTTAGGATGGGGCACAATAAAAATGTTCAATAAATGTAAGCTAATAATAATAATATCAACTGATGTGTACCTTAGATTTCAGGTAAGTTACTTTCGGAAAAATTTGTAGAGAGGGTGCATTCTCTAATGTACACAGGATGAATGAATGAAGTTTTCAGGAGATGATCCCCCTTCACTGGGTGTCAGAGAATATTCACTTATGATACCATCCAGGTCATCTGGCACTGGAACCAGGGTTGGTGTAGTAACCTGCAGTAGTCAAGAGAATGAAGCACCAGAAGGCGATTTAAAGTCATGCCCTTGGGGAGAACCAAACGTCAAAATGAGGGAACTGAATTCAGTCCACAAGTCTCAGGTGCAAGGTCAGGGTAGAGGCATGGGACAAAGCTAAAGATTGAAGAAATGAGGGGACTCTGCAGCAGCAGCAGAAGCAACAACAAAGTTGGGAGGGAAGCTGAAGGGCCCATGATGACTGAATATCTGGGACCTCATGTTTTCAGAGCCTACTTCATGTCCTTAGCCATGTGGTATGACTGAGGATCCTATAGATTTTGATGTTTAATAAAATTAAATTCCTATTATGTGCTCACAAAAGATTTGAGCCCAGAATAGAAGACATTGCTGCGAAACAAGTAAAATATTTTTTCTTCTACTTCATACACATATGCAACCACAAACACACACACACACACACAGATCCACCTTATAAGTTAGTGATAGGAAGATTTTGTTGGATTTAGAGCTATGGAAGATGCTACTTAAGAAGTTGAAATCCAAATGCCAAACCTGAGAGAGAATGAAGTGGGAAAATAAACTCATCATAGTTGTGATGGTTAACTTTATGTGTCAACTTGACTGGCCATGAGGTACCCAGATTAAGCATTGTTTCTGAGTGTGTCTGTGAGAGTGTTTCTGGATGAGGTTGGCATTTGAATTGGTGGACCCAGAACAGCAGATTGCCTTCCCCAATGTGGATGGACGTCATCCAATCCATTGAGGACCTGAAGAGAACAAAAGGTAGAGGAAGGAGAAAATTGCCCTTTTCCTGCCTTCTTACTTAGCTAGGACATCTCATCTCATTTTCTCCAGCCCTCAAACTAGGATTGTCACCACTGGTTCCCCTGGTTCTCAGGTATTTGTATTTTGCACTTGAACTAAATTATACCACTGGATTTTCTGGGTCTCTATCTTGCAGATGGCAGATTGTGGGACTTCTCAGCCTCCATAATTGCATAAGCCAATTCCTTATATATATACACACACACTCCATTGGTTCTGTTTCTTTGGAGAACACTAGGACCAGAAGTAGTATAAAATAAAGAATGAAAACTGGAGGGCTTAGACTGAATACATTACGCAAAGTTTTGTTCTTTGTTATTTACATGCGGGATTGACCTGAAAAATTTTTTATTAACTACTTACATTAAAATTCTAGAGATCTCTCTCTCTCACTTTCTTTATCTCTTACACACACACACACCACACACACTTATACTCTCAGTATGCTTTAAAATAATCAGAGGATTTTACCACAATGGGCCATCAATTCCGTGGGGCACAGCTGGAGATGGATGAGTAATGGCTGCCCTCTCTGAAAGTGCACCCTGGGCTCTCCAGTTCTCCACCTTTTATCAGCTGGGCCACTTAGGTTTTGAATTTGTGAACCGTGGTTAAGCACTGAGAGTCAGGGAAAAGAGTGTAACACCCAAAGTTGTTGGCATAAAGGAGAAGATATCCAAACAGAGAAAAGCAGTTGGCAACTGTGGCCTACATGAGTGGACCAAAGGACATATGACGGGTAAATGGACTGACCTGGTTTAAAGGGCCACAGATACAAAACTCTTTGATGAGCTCAGATTTTAAAGGAACATGAGAAGGAGACATAAGGAGGAAGAAGAGAGAAAAGACTAAAACCAAAGATTAAATCAGAAGATTGGTTTGGATCTCTAAGAAGGAGGTTGAGTACTCAGAGTGAGTTAAAGTTTGCAAAAACTTTCTGAAGGCAACATGGTGAACCATTTTTCTTTTTGCTTAAGTTCAGAGCAAGAAGGAGATGAAGGAAGGCTGTCTGCCATCAGTAACAGATGGACAACACTGATGGATGACAAAAAGCAAACAGGTCAAATCAACTAACTCCTATTTAGCTTTCATCTTCTCCAACCAGGAGAATCATCCCTAAAGTGGCAAAAGGAGAGCAAACATGGTCAGGAGGAAATTGAAAACCAAGATAGACGAGGAGATAGTGGGAACATATAAAGCCTTTTTAATCCTCCAGTCTCAGAAAAATTACATCTCAGGAGAGAGAAAGAGATAGAAAGTCTATTACAAAATCACCACAATCTTTGAGAACACCTGAAGAATGGGAGAAATTGGAAATGGAAGAAAAGCAATTTTTTTCTTTCTTTTCAATTATTGATATTTTTTATCTTTATTAAAATAATACTTGTTGGACATAGGAAATTTAGAACATGCAGAAAGGTCTTAGGAACTAGAAAAGAAATCGCCTATGATTTTACCTTTCAGAGTCAAGTGTGATTACCACTTTGGCATATTTTGTTTCTGAAATTGCATATGCATTTTTAACACAGTTGTGACAACATTGCCTACCCAATTATTCATCAGGATTTCTTGACTTTAGCATTAAATCATAAACATTTTTCAATGTGATGATATCTCTTCAAACACATCTCTTTAATAACTATATATCACATCCTATATATAGACAATATAAATTATTTAGCCCTTCTCCACAGTGATATTTGTTTTCAATCTTTCACAGTCACAAATAAAGAGTGATGAACATCATTACATATAAATATTTATTACTTTTTCAGATTTTGCCTTGGCATTCATTCCTTTATTATAATTTGGGGTAAAATGACTATATAAAATGTCTCTGTGCACATTATTCCACTGTTTTCTGGAGTTTAATTCAATGCACATACATGAGAATGCCTTCCCATGGAATCCTCAATGAATTGAGTATCACAATTACTTAAGATTTTGCAACTTAAGGGTGAAAAATGATATCTTGTTATTTTGATTTGCAAATATTTCTTTTGCATCTCAGTGAGGTAGAAAAGTTTTGATAATGTTTATTAGACATTTGTATTTCCTCCGTTTTTAATTATCTCTTTGCATTAATCATCACTTTTTGGTAAGTGTCTATATACAATGTTTGAAATTTTTATTCTATTTTAGAATAGAAAATGTTATCAACATAAAAAATATTCAATCTTCATTAATGATTTTTGATTTGGATATTTTTCTGGTATCAGTAATTGAATGTCTTCTTTCTGTTTCTGATTTTCTGGTATATCCTTAGTCTATCTTCTTGCTGTCATCCTTTGACATGTTGTTCTAAGAAGCACAGAGAACATATATATATATTTTTTAATTTTTTGTTTATTGCAGTAACATTGGTTTATAACATTGTATAAATTTCAGGTGTACATCATTATACTTCTATTTCTGCATGGATTGCATCATGTTCACCACCCAAATACTAATTACAACCCATCACCACACACACGTGCCGAATTATCCCTTTCGCCCTCCTCCCTCCCCCCTTCCCCTCTGGCAACCACCAATCCAATCTCTGTCTCTATGTGTTTGTTTATTGTTGTTATTATCTACTACTTAATGAAGGAAATCATACAGTATTTGACCTCCCTCTGACTTATTTCACTTTGCATAATACCCTCAATGTCCATCCATGTTGTCACAAATGGCTGGATTTCATCGTTTCTTATGGTTGAGTAGTAGTCCAATGTGTATATATACCACATATTCTTTATCCATTCGTCCCTTGATGGGCACTAATGTTGCTTCCAAGTCTTGGCTATTGTGAATAACGCTGCAATGAACACAGGGGTGCACGTATCTTTACGCAGTGGTGTTTTCAAGTTCTCTGGCTAAATACCCAGCAGTGGAATAGATAGATCGTATGGTAGTTCTATCCTAGATTTTTTGAGGAATCTCCATACTGTTTTCCATAGTGGCTGCACCAGTCTGCACTCCCACCAGCAGTGTATGAGAGTTCCCTTCTCTCCACATCCTCTCCAACACATGTTGTTTCCTGTCTTGTTAATTATAGCCATTCTGACAGCGTGAGGTGATATCTCACTGTAGTTTTGATTTGCATTTCCCTGATAGTTAGTGATTTTGAACATCTTTTCGTGTGTCTGTTGGCCATTTGTATATCTTCTTTGGAGAACTGTCTGTTCAGGTCTTATGCTCATTTTTTAATTGGGTTGGTAGTTTTTTTGTTGTTGAGATGCATGAGTTCTTTATATATTTTGGAGATTAAGCCCTTATCAGATGTATGGTTTAAAAATATCTTCTCCCAATTGTTAGGTTGTCTTTTCGTTTTGTTGATGGTTTCCTTTGCTGTGCAGAAGCTTTTTAGTTTGATGTAGTCCCATTTGTTTATTTTTTCTATTGTTTCTCTTGCCCGGTCAGACATGGTGCTTGAAAATATGTTGCTAAGACTGATGTCGAAGAGTGTACTACCTATGTTTTCTTCTAGAAGTTTCATAGTTTCAGGTCTTACATTCAAGTCTTTAGTCCATTTTGAGTTAATTTTTGTGTATGGTGTAAGCTAAGGGTCTACTTTCATTTTTTTGCATGTGGGTGTCCAGTTTTCCCAACACCATTTGTTGAAGAGACTTTCTTTTCTCCATTGTATGTTCTTGGCTCCTTTGTCAAAGATTAGCTGTCCATAGATGTGTGGGTTTATTTCTGGGCTTTCGATTCTATTCCATTGATCTGTGTGTCTGTTTGTATGCAAGTACCGTGATGTTTTGGTTACTATAACTTTGTAGTATATTTTGAAATCAGGGAGTGTGATACCTCCAGCTTTGTTCTTTTTTCTCAGGATTCCTTTAGCTATTCGGGGTCTTTTGTTGTACCATATAAATTTTAGGATTCTTTGTTCTATTTCTATGAAAAATGTTGTTGGAACTTTGATAGGAATTGCACTGAATCTATAGATTGCTTTAGGAAGTAAGGACATCTTAACTATGTTAATTCTTCCAATCCAAGAGCATGGAATATCTTTCCATTTCTCTGTGTCTTCTTCAATTTCTTTCAGCAATGTTTTATAGTTTTCGATGTACAGATCTTTCACCTCTTTGGTTAAGTTTATTCCTAGGTATTTTATTCTTTTTGTTGCAATTGTAAATGGGATGGTATTCTTAATTTCTCTTTCTGCTACCTCGTTGTGAGTGTATAGAGATGCAACTGATTTTTGTATGTTGATTTTGTATCCTGCAACTTTACCGTATTCGTTTATTACTTCTAAAAGTTTTCTGGTGGATTATTTAGGGTTTTCTATATATAAAATCATGTCATCTGCAAATAGTGAGAGTTTCACTTCTTCCTTTCCAATTTGGATTCCTTTTATTTCTTTTTCTTGCCTGATTGCTCTGGCTAGGACTTCCAGTACTATGTTAAATAGGAGTGGTGACAGTGGACATCCTTGTCTGCTTCCTATTCTTAGACGCATAGGTTTCAGTTTTTCACCATTGAGGATGATATTAGCTGTGGGTTTGTCATATATGGCCTTTATTATGTTGAGGTACTTTCCTTCTATACCCATTTTATTCAGAGTTTTTATCATAAATGGATGCTGTATCTTGTCAAATGCTTCTTCTGCATCTATTGAGATGATCATGTGATTTTTATTCTTCATTTTATTAATGTGGTATATTACGTTGATTGATTTGTGAATGTTGAACCATCCCTGAATACCTGGAATAAATCCCACTTGATCATGGTGTATAATCTTTTTAACATATTGTTGTATGCGATTTGCTAGTATTTTGTTGAGGATTTTTGCATCGATGTTCATCAGTGATATTGGCCTGTAATTTTCTTTTTTTGTGTTGTCCTTGTCTGGTTTTGGTATCAGGGTAATGTCGGCTTTGTAGAATGAGTTAGGGAGCTTCCCCCCCTCCTCAATTTTTTGGAAGAGTTTGAGAAGGATAGGTATTAAGTCTTCTTTGAATGTTTGGTAAAATTCACCAAGGAAGCCGTCTGGTCCTGGACTTTTATTTTTGGGGAGGTTTGTGATTACTCTTTCGATCTCCTTACTGGTGATTGGTCTATTCAAATTCTCTACTTCTTCTTGATCCAGTTTTGGAAGGTTGTATGATTCTAAGAATTTATCCATTTCTTCCAGATTGTCGAATTGGTTGGCATATAGCTTTTCATAGTATTCTCTTATAATCTTTTGTATTTCTGAGGTGTCTGTTGTATTTTCTCCTCTTTCATTTCTGATTTTACTTATTTGTGCCTTCCCTCGGTGAGTCTAGCTAAAGTTTTGTCAATTTTGTCTATCTTTTCAAAGAAGTAGCTCTTGATTTTATTAATTTTTTCTATTGTTTTTTTGGTCACTATTTCATTTATTGCTGCTCTGATTTTTATTATCTCCCTTCTTCTACTGATTTTGGGCTTTGTTTGTTCTTCTTTTTCCAGTTCCTTTAGGTGCATTGTTAGATTGTTTATTTGAGATTTTTCTTGTTTGTTGAGATAGGTCTGTATTGCTATAAACTTCCCTCTTAGAACTGCTTTTGCTGTATCCCATAAATTCTGGCATGTCGTATTTTCATTTTCATTTTTCTCCAGGTATTTTTTGATTTCTCCTTTGATTTCTTTGTTGACCTAGTCGTTTTTCAGTAGCATTTTGTTTAATCTCCACGTATTTGTGGCTTTTCTGATTTTCTTCCTATAGTTGATTTCTAGTTTCATACCATTGTGGTCAGAAAAGATGCTTGGTATTATTTCAATCTTCTTAAATTTATGGAGACTTGTTTTGTGGCCTAACATGTGATCAATCCTAGAGAATGTGTGCATTTGAAAAGAATGTGTATTCTTCGGTTTTTGGATGGAATGCTCTGTATATATCTACTAGGTCCATCTGTTCTAGTGTGTCATTTAAGGCCAATGTTTCCTTATTGATCTTCTGTTTGGATGATCTATCTGTTGGTGTAAGTGGAGTGTTAAAGTCCCCTACCATTATTGTGTTACTGTGTATTTCTCTTTTTATGTCTGTTAATAATTGCTTTATATATTTAGGTGCACCTACATTGGGTGCATAGATATTTACAAGTGTTATATCCTCTTGTTGGATTGTTCCCTTGATCATTATGTAATGCCCTTCTTTGTCTCTTTTTACAATTTTTGTTTTAAAGTCTATTTTGTCTGATATGAGTACTGCTACCCCAGTTTTCTTTTCATTGCCATTTGCGTGGAGTATCTTTTTCCATCCCTTCACTTTCAGTTTGTGAGTGTCTTTAGGTCTGAAGTGTGTCTCTTGTATGCAGTATATATATGGGTCTTGTTGTTTTATCCAATCAGCCACTCTGTGCCTTTTAATTGGAGCATTCAGTCCATTAACATTTAAAGTAGCTATTGATAAGTATGTACTTACTGCCATTTTTTAACTTTTTTTTCTCAGTGTTTTAGTAGTCCTTCTCTGTTCCTTCCTTCTTCTATACAGAATTGATGGTCTCTTTACTTTGACCTCTGTCTGAAAGCTCTACTCTTTAACTCCTCTCCTCTCCTCTTTTATGCTTTTGATATTATATCTAACCTCTTTTTTGTGCATTTGTATCCATTACCCTCTTCTCATGGAAATAGATAATTTTTCCTATTTATGGTCTTCTCTTTTCCCCTTAAATCAGTCCCTTTAAGATTTCTTGTAGGACTGGTTTCTTGGTGACAAACTCCTTTAATTTTTGCTTGTCTGGGAAATTTTTGATCTCTCCTTCCATTTTAAATGATAACCTTGCTGGGTAGAGTATTCTTGGCTGTAAGTTTTCTCCTTTTAGCACTTTAAATATATCGTGCCACTCTCTTCTAGCTGTAAGGTTTCTTCTGAGAAGTCAGCTGATAGCCTTATGGGGTTTCCTTTGTATGTAACTTGTCTTTCTCTTGCAGCTTTTAGGATTCTCTCTTTATCTTTTATTCCGGACATTTTGAGTATGATATGTCTTGGTGTGGGCCTCTTTGGGTTTATCTTGTTTGGGGCTCTCTGTGCTTCCTGTACCTGGATGTCTGTTTCCTTCCTTAGGTTAGGGAAGTTTTCATCTATTATTTCTTGAAATAGATTCTCTGCCCTTTGTCTCGCTCTTCTCCTGCTGGGACACCTATAACACGGATGTTAGTGTGCTTGATGTTGTCCCAGAGGTCCCTTAGACTGTCCTCACTCTTTTTAATTCTTTTCTCTTTTACTTCTTCAGCTTGGGTAATTTCTTCTAATCTTTCATCCCTAGCTCGCAGATCCATTCTTCTGTATCCTGTACTCTGCTTTTAAGTCCCTTTAGTGAATTTTTCATTTCCAGTATTGTATTCTTCATTTCTGATTGGTTCTTTTTTATATCTTCCATTTCTTTGTTGACATTCTCACTGAGTTCATCTATTCTTCTCCCCAGATCAGTGAGCATCCTTAACACTCTTTGTTTGAACTCTCTGTTGAGTAGGTTGCTCATTTCTGTTTCACTTAGTTCCTTTTCTGGGGTTTTGTTCTGTTCCCTTTCTTGGAATGTATTCCTTTGCCTCCTCATTTTGCCTCTTTCCCTGTGCTTGTGTCTACGTATTAGGTAGGTCAGCTACGTCTCCTGCTCTTGGATAGGTGACCTTATGTAAGTGATGCCTTAGGAGGCCTTCAGTGTGCTTCCCTCAGTTCTCAATGTTCCAGGGGTGACCCCTATGTGGACTATGTGTGTCCTGTTGTGGCCTGTTTGCTCTCCCTGTAAGCGCCCAGGGAGGCCAAGTTATGCTCCTGGCCAGCTGTTGTAATGCTCAGCTGCTTGTAGTTGTTGTGGGCCCTTCAGTCCCTTTATCACGTGTGGGGAGCCCCAACACAGTTGGCTGCAAGTTCCAATACCACATTTGTGTTGCAGTATTTCTTTTAAGTGAGTAGGCCCCCAGTGTGACAGGTTGTTAGGCTCAGGGGCTTACAGTTGCTATAAGCCTCCAGCCTTTAGGTCTCTTGTCAGCTCTCTGAGGATTGCAGCTGGATTGGGCTGGCCTCAGGCAGGAGAGCACCCAATTGTTTCAGGCTTTGGAAGGTGGGGCAAACCCCCTATGTGGGTCTTTGAGAAGCACAAGTCTTCTGCAGCTGAAAAGCCCTGCCACCCACAGGTCCACACACACAGTCAACACAGTCCTGCCCCGTGTGCACGCCCCGACCTCCTGAAGTGGACCCAGTCTCTCCACAGCGGGAGCCCCCACACTCCACCACTGCCCCACACTCTCCTCCTGCTCCTTGTGCACACCCTGCCCCTCTGAAGTGCGCTCAGTTGCCAGGCTGCAGAGAATCCAGTCACCTATCTATGCAGGCCCACAAGTTGCCTGAGGGCTTGTTGTTGGGTGGGGCCAGTCTCTAGGGTGGGCTGCCTGCCCTGGCTGAGATGGATTAAGTCAGTGCTCTAGTGGGTGGGGCAGATCTGGGCTAGCAGGCCCCAGGGAGAACTCCAATGGCGTCTGTATCAGCACGCCCACACCAGGCCACAACAATGGCCGCCGCCAATGTCCCAGTCCCTGGAGAGGTCTCACCTCTCACCAAGATGCACTCAGGGCCTATCAGGTGAGTCTCTTTTCACCAAAGCACTGTGCACCTTTCTTTCTGGTGATTTTAGGTTGCTTTCTGAAATGGGTGAGTTTGCATGTGGGCCCTTTAAGAGCTGCTTTTAATTTCTTTGTGAACCAGCTTTTCTGGGGGTACTCCCCAATGTTTTAGTAGCAGGCAAAGTCAGATATTATGCCACTTGTCTCCATTGTGCTGGGTCCACAAAATTCCTACAGCGAGGGCGCTCCCCGGCTCAGGGCCCCACTCCTCCAGGGAGGGCTGCGTACCTTTGGGCTGCTCCTGGGCGGCTGTGAGGCATTGCGGCTTGTGAAGGCGGCGTTTTTCCTCTCCAGAAGGGAGTTTCTGCCTCTTCCACTTCAATTAGGATTGTCCTTTGTTGCAGGAGTTCCTCTTATCCAGTTTTCAGTTCTGTCTCAGGGGTAATTTTTCCACGAATAGTTGTAAATTGGCTGTGTCCGTGGGAGGAGGTGAGTTCAGAGTCTGCTTACACCACCATCTTGACTTCTCTCAGTGTCCAGAGACCATATTTTTAACCTTTGTATTTATAACCATTACTGAAATGATTGGTATTATATCTCTTAATTTATTTTACACCTTCTAGCTTGATGTGCTTCCAAACACTTGAATTTTTTTTTTTTTTTACTTTTGCTAAAGTCCATTTTTTGTTTTATTCTAGAGTAGTTTGGGAAGTTGTTTCTTTGTCTTAATCTTACTAGTGATAATATTTCTTATATATTTCTAAATCTATATGTCTCTATTTTCCAATGACAATAAAGAATTATGACCTTTCAGTCACTTCTTTGCTAAAGGAATTTAGCACTCCTATGCTATTTCTTTCCTACCCACTTCTTTGTTTTTATTTACTTTTTTAATGAAATATTGGACCTGGCTTATTATTAGATATTGTTCTACTATATAAAACACTATTTTCAATAATCAATTTATATTTTGTATTCAATTGAATAATCATACTACCATAGCTATTTATAGTTTATCCAATCAGGTTGTTTTAAATCTCCTAATCAGTTCCTTCATATTACTAGGTTACTATTCTTAGATTCTTAAAGTGACTGGAGAATGTCTTTCTGAAATAATATGTAAGTCTTATGTTTAACGGAGCTTTTAGTATCTGAGAAAATTCTTCTGTTGTCTTTACATTTGAATGGCATCTTAGGTGACTATATGAATATTGAGTCCCTACCATTTAACTTCAAAAAAATTCAATATCAGATTTTTCTCTATCTTGAGTTATCCACTTAAGTACATCTTCAATTACAAGGAAAGGAAAATAAGGAATATATTGTCTGAATCCTTAAACACAGCTATTCTCTTGCTTTTAAACTAGATTGGCCATAGTGCTACACGTAGAACTCATGGGTAACATTTTTTTCTTGTAAAAATTCTACAAGGCATTGTTGTTTACAATTTAACACCATCCAATGAAAGTCTTGACTAGTATAATTTTTGTCCCTTTTTTATGTAATTTCTGATGCCTCTGACTATATACTTGTGCGATTTAACTGTGTAAAAGTGTAGGTCTTTTACTATTCATTTTACCTGGAACATATGGGGTCACTCAATCTACAGGCTCAAGTCAATTTTCTCCCCATGAAAATGTTCTTTCTTAAGTCTTTGATTAGCCTTTCATCCACTTTTTTTTTTGCTTTGTCATAATAAGCACAACTTTTAGTGTCTATTCTCTGCCTTTCATACTTTTCTCTTCTAACTTTCTGAAATGTCTTTGTCCTTTTATTCAGCACACTTGGAGAGCTTTTTTAGCTCATTATCACCAATTCAGTTTTCTCAATTTCATTCCTGCTCTTTACTGCTTCCAATGTGGATTCTAATTTTTCTGCTTTAGGTAGTTCCCTTCTATAACCTACTACTTCATCCTATCTTTTTTTCCTCCTATGGCCCTGTAATGGATGTCATAACCTCCCCAGATAATTTGTCTAAGCCAGTCATAATTGTTTTATTTCTCATTTCAGTAATTGCCTGAGGAATGTTCATATAATTCAATTCAGGTCAATGTGAAGAGAAGTTGACTGGGAACTTCTGCACAATGCTTTACTCTCCTAAGAAAGAGACTTAGGAAGAGTCATTCTTTCTTATAATGTGCATGTTAATACATATAGATGTGACACATGGAACTGCTATAGCCATCTTGAGACCATGAGGTAAGCCTGCCCAAAAACAAAGAACTAAAACAATTAGGTAGGAAGAACACAGAGGCCTTGATGACAACTTGACCTCTGTAATAAGCCTACATGAGAATCCACTCTCCCTCCATACTTCTAGTTATGTGACAAAATAACGTATTTATTGTTTAAGCCATCCCACATCAGAATTGTTACTTGCAGCCAAAGACATTTTAACACTGGACCCTGTTTCTACTTCATGGTGGTCATGTTATTAAACTTTTCTTAGGAGGGTAAGGCAAATATTCTCAAGCATTTTCCACTTTTTCTTATAGAAAATTATTTCAAAAGTATATTCTTTATCTGAATCTTCCAGATAATTCTACTTTATCATGTTGAAAAACTTTTTCATAAACCCTATGTCATGTTGTTTAATACTCCCCTGTTTACTCATCCTTGAGACTTTTATATTGATGCTTTATGTTACTGAACACAGGATACACATATTATTCTTATCCAGATAGCGTATTGTGTGCTGATGCATTCTTGCTTTTAGATCTAGACCTGCCTGGGATAATGTGCTCAGTAAGGAATAATGTGTTTAGCCTCTGTTGTGCTCAGATAGACATGTAGGTAGGTAGGTAGGTAGATACATGATTGATTGATAGATAGATAGATAGATAGATAGATAGATAGATAGATAGACAGATAGATAGATAGACAGATAGATAGATAGAGATAGAAGTCTCATCTGTCCATCAAGAAAAATATTTTTTGTCTGATTCGCCTATTTAACTATGGTAAAAGGTCAGACAGTGCTGTAGTCCTTTTTGCACAAAGGAAGTACATAAAAAAACTACATCTACCAGTGCATACTGCTTAAATGGTACTTCTCATTGCTCACCCAGCACCACCATACAAGACTTTTCCTGAGATAATTGCATAATACAGGATATAATGCAATACTTGCTCTTTTCTCTACTCTCGATCATGTTGTATTCTGGGAATTGTAACATCTGAATAAAATTAGAAAAAGAAGATTACTAGGAAAAGTGGAGGGAGGTGCATGACACTGTTATACAGTGGAAGATTATTCCCCTGGAATGTCAAGGACTTGACCTACTCCAGATTAATGCCATTTTCAATTTTAATTTAACACCAAAGAAGTAAAAATCATGAAAAAAATAATTTCAGCATATAAATATGGAAAATGAGATATGAAATAAGAAATAAGTGAAATTTAAAATCATGCTTTAGAAGGCTCATTTTAATAAAAAAAATTAATCATCCAAATCAATTGAAGATTCATTACGTGTCTTTTGTCTGTTTTACATAAAAAAGGGAAAAAACAATGAAATATCTAGGATGCATATATTGGGCTTCTGTGTGCCATTACAAATTGTTTATTTACGGTCTGCTTGTATCCTGCAGTCATACATCATTCCAAATTTTTCTTCAGTTATTACAATGGTGTGATTTTATGTGCAGATGTTCATTTTTTAAAAGACTTTCAGTAGATTATCCCTTTTGTATGTTTTAGTGTCAGGATCCTGGATAAATTATCTTCTACTGACGTTCTTGTGCATCAGGGTTTGGTTGGCTGCCAGGTTTTCTGGTCAACATAATGCTTAAGTCACATAGCTAGGAGCAGACATTTCGGATGCAGCTGTCTGTACAGTTCGGGTACAGTGAGTGACCTGTGTCTGTCCTGGAATGTGCAATCCAAGTCACTGGAAATCCACCCCCCCCCCCACAGTAGCATATGGCCTTCTCTTATTCTTAATTTCCTGTGCCAGTGCAATTCTTATCCCTCAATAGATCTTTGTGAGTATTTTATTTGAGAGTTGTAAGAGGATATAACAGCCACGGATCTGGCCTCTGCGTTAATTATAATTTGTCTATTATAAAAAGAGAATATATAGGCCAGTAAGCTTGAAAGAGTTTCTCTTAGACATTCTATTATCTAATAAAATTATAAACAGATTCTAAGGAGCACTTCAAACAGCACGAGCAGATGTTCTCTTGTTTACACGATACCTAACTACTCTCACTTCCTTTATGGTGAAGCCATCTCTAGATGTGATGGGTTGCCACTAACCAATGTCATCAGACGTCTCCCTTGGAGCTCTGAGGTTTTGGGGCAGCCATGGCTTAGCAAGGGCTTGAGAAGAACAGGCACTATGAGTGTGGGTGTCTCATCTTTCACTCACATTTCAACCACAGCAGGTACGCTCTTTATGTTCTATAACTTATGATTCTATATAAGACTATATTTGAAAATGAGAATTATGTTGCTTTAAAAATAACCTAGAAATCAGAAAACCTTCCTATTGGTGAAGTATTTGTCTTGCAGGAATAGATTTAATAAAGCCTCTCTTGAGACTATAATAAAGTATGAACTGGACAAGACTATGGTTAGCAAGGTTGTAACGAGCTAAATAGTCATGCCTACCATGCCAACCTGGTCTTCTCTGGTGATTTGGCAATGAGATCCCGACCAATTCAACATTTTGGTTACCAAATTGAAAGAAAATATAAATGACATGCTATTTAAATTTGCAGATAATTAAAAACTGAGTTAACCAGGTAACAGGTTGAGTGGCAATCAATATTTGACATTATTTCAACAGGCTAAAAACTGATAAAATTATATTAGAGATTTATTTCAGACCTACCCTTAGCCTTAAAAATAACATTCCCAATTGAAGAATAGATGAAGTATAACTTATGCTCATTTGAAAAAAGTCAACATGTGTTTATGAAAAGCAAGCTCAACATAAGCCAAAAACTATTCTAACAAAGTAAATGTAATTCTGAATTATATTATGTGTAGAATTTATAACATTCCCACCGGCTTCTACAGTGACCAGTCTACATTTGGAGCACATATTTGAGTTGGGTTGGCAAAAGTAAAGTATCTATCAAGGAAGGTGAAGAAAATGTTCAGGGGTAAACTATGTTACAAGAGAAGGCCTGTAGGGGTAGTGGATGTTGAGACTAGAGATGAGAAGATGAAGGACAACATCAAATTGGCTTCAAACATCTGCAGACCTGCCACGTAAGGTGATACTTTTTTATATTTCAAAAGGACAAAACCAGGACCAGTGGCAGAAATTACAGAGACAAAGATTTGGTTCACTACATGGAAGAAAATCGTAAATAGGACCATCATGAAAGGAATGGTCAGCCTCACAAAACAGACTTATAGATCTTTGTAAATCTTCGAGAGGCATTAGGTGAAAGATTAAATAAGAAATCCTGCAACATTTGTTTCAGAACTTAAGCTTGTGGGCTTTCATAAACAACAGAAGTGTGAGAGAAGATCTTCAATTCTCTGTAGCAGTTTACCCACATGGGAACATGGGAGGCCGCCATGATTCATGGCTAAGGACATGGGATGGCTGCAAGGGAGAATAAAGTTATGGTAATTATTTATCACTTTATTTCTTTTAAATGAAAATAAAGCATTCTAAACTATATGACTTTAGAAGAAAAATAAACTCTTGATTAATGTATTGTGAGTGTGTAAATTATTTATGACCCCACTTGCTGTTTTTTCATTTTTGTTTTATTGAAAGATGATATATCAACTATATTAGACATTTTAAGAATAAGTGTTATCTTCATCTCTAACAAACTATTTTTTCATGTCATCTGACTATTTTTGTCCTCATGCATTCATATTTTTATGTTTGTCATTATTGAGTACAGACATTTTCACATATATTATTAAAATCATTGCCATTTTATATTTTCCTATAGTATTCTTAATATGTCTCACTAACCACTTAATAGTCTCTTTCCACAACGTTTCATAATTTATTAATCAATCTTTAGGGTTTTTTTTGCTATTATGCATAATGTTAAAAATAAACAGCTTGATGAATTCTAAATTTTCTTGGGTATTATAAATATTTACACTTCCAGAAAAAAATCATCTTGTGAAGTTCAGAAAAGGTCCCATTGTAATTTTACTAAAATTGCATTGAGTTTATATGGTAATGTGGGATAAATAATATCTTCAAAATATTGAATCTTTCTATTAAGGAACAATATATTTGTCTCTAATTAAGATCTTTCTTTAATGTCTTTTCACATAGTTTTACAATTTTTTTATACAGATCATAAATATTTCTTAAGCTTATAATTATAGTTTTGAGGCTATTGTGAAAGATATTTTTAACGCAGTTTTCTAGTGGTTTCTTTGCAGAGTGCAAATGTAAAAGTCTTGGTGATTCAAGAAGGTAACATAAATAATTCTATCCTCCTTTAATCGATTCATGGAGTAAATTATATTAATACATTTCATACTATTGAGCTGATCTTGCGTTCCTCAACAAAAATCATGATTGATTATATTGTATTATTAATTTTAAATCATTCTTAATATTTTTTTAAATATTTTACTTAAAATTTTACCTCTATATTCATAGGTGAGATTGTTCTGAGTTTTTCCTGCCTTGTTTTAGTATCAAAGTTAGGCTACCCTTTTTCCTGCCAAACTTTTCCTGTTATGATCAAGTTTTCTTATACGTTTTTGCTTTCTTTGACAGATAGGGAAGTTCTATTTTATTTTTATAATACTATATATAGTATCTTAAATGTATAAAAATATATTTAAAATGTTTCCTCTAAATTGCAAAACCAATTAAATGCATAACCTCTCACTATCTTACATAATAGGAGCTCTACCAATCTCATTTTTCCTGCCAAACATTCTCTTATATTTTGTTAAACTCACGTAGAATTATAACTCCCTGTTGATTGTAATGTTGCAGTCTATTTTGCTTCACATATTTCATGAATTCTTTCTTAAAAACCATTTTAAATTTCATAGGCATATTATCAGCAATTATCTAAATTTAATCAGAAGTTTTACTGGATGCTTCTCGCACCATTGTTCTAATATCCAAGGTTTTTCTCCTTAAATTAATTTTTTTGTTTTGCTGGATCATTACCTTGAATAACTTTTTTTCCAGTAAGCATCTACGTAGCATACTGATTTTATTTTGTAGTCATATTTTGGAATAGAATTCTACGTCCAAATCCTTTTATTCAATTGTAGACATGCTCCATAAGCCTTTAGCATCCAGTTTAACAGCTAAGAATTCATTTGTAAGGATCCTCTTCTCTCTCTTGATTTTCTTTGCAATTTGGAATCTACAAATTTTACCAATATTTATCAAAATTGTGTCTTTTTCTCTTCTTTCACATTATTATCTTAAATTGCTTGAACGGCTCTTTCAATTTGAAGAAAGACTTAAATTCCATCAGTTTAGGAAAATTTTATTCTACTATACTATTTTTTAATTTCTCACATATTTTCTTCTCAAACTTCTGTTAAACTGATATCAGATGTTTTAGATCTGTCCTCTTCATCTCTTTTCTCATAATTTTATCATTTTTTATTATTGTACTTTACTCAGTGCATTAGCTTCCTGATTAATCGTTTAGCCGTCAGCCATGTCCCTTTTGTAATTCAAACTTTCTATTGGCATCTTTAAATGATAATATGCTTTTAATTTCCCAAAAGTTTGTCTATTCTCCAATTCCCGTTTTTTTTCTTTTTCCAACAGCCTATTCTTGCTCTATGGATGTGGTAACTCTGTAAAATACTCCAAGAATATCAAAGATATTTATTTTAAAAGCTTCTTTTGTTTCCTGCATTAACTGTTTCTTCAGAGATGAGATCTTTTGTTCTTTCACATTACTGCCTCATTTTCCTTCAAGTGACTTTTTGTTATCTCTTCATTTTACTTATGAACACCTGGAATTAATGAGTATGATAACTCCTGTGTCCTCAGCACTTGTGAAAAATCACCCTTCTCCTTTCAGTGCATATGACTCAAAATTGCACGAGCCCTATGGTGGGAGGGAGATGGGACATGCAGACAGACCAGCTTGCTTTCATGCCCAGGATGCTTTCTTGACATGAATTCTAGAAGCCAAGAGTTACCAGTCCTGCTTATTTCGCCTGCCGTAATGCCCAGGTTAAGAGTCCACTTTTGCAAACTCTTTATTTTATTTAGAGATCTATATTTTCTAGCTCTAATCTGGAGGCAAAAACCTAATCTAGATGCTCTGGAAAGAATGAAGAGTTAACCAGAAATCTTTCAGTGATTTACCTGCCAATTTTCCTGTGCTTAATATCAAGCTTTGCTTACTCCAATCTTAGAGTCTCAGTGTTCTTTTAGGAAAAGAAACACTCGCTGTTTCAGAGGTCTTTCAACTACTACAGCTCCCCCCAATATCAATCCTAACAGATCTGTTTTTGTTTTCTAATTTTTTAGAGTTTCTGATCCACTGATGGCATCCTTCCCAGTTCTTCAGGATTCCTGAGGATTTCTTTATGTCACTTCAATGAGATTTGAGAACAAGTTCAAGTTAAAGGTACGTGCTCAGTTCCTCACATTGAACCTAAAGTCTCCATTACATTTTATCTTTATTCTGAAGATTTTGCCAATGGTCACAACAATAATCACTTTCTATTTCTTTTGGAATCCTACCACAATTTTTACATAACTGTTCTTATTCTATCACACTGCATTGTAATTATGTATGTGTTCTTCTCCCAAATTGACTATGAACTCTATGAGGATGGTGACAGTCTTACTCATGTTTGCATTTCCAGGGCCTAATGCAGCATCTGCTATGGAGTAGGTACATAATAGTTTTTTAACAAAGCAATGAAAGAATGCATAGTTCTAGTAGAAAACGTGCTAGCATGAGATGTCAAGGTACTGGAAGCTTTCTCTGAGTGATTTTTGAGGCTACTGCAGAGAGCAGAATTCAAATTTCATAAACCTGCTTATGTCATGATTCCTTAGGATTTCAAATATTTATGAAACACAAGCATTAGCTGCAGTTACCAGACGTTTTAGAAGGAAAGAGGATTGGCTCAAGCCTTTTCCCTATTGATGCCTTGAGGGAAGAGCAGCGTCCCACCCAAGATTTCTGCGAATTTCTAGGGAGCTCATTTTTCATGGACACCCCTGACCCTAGCTCTTGCTTCTACAGAATTACTTTAAGAAGGGTCTGGTTGTCTTTTGTGTGTTATACCTCATCTTTACTATATCACACAACACAAATATGGCACTTGATCATGGTCATTACTTAAAAGGGAAGCCAACAAACAAACAAAAATCACTCATAGAAAACTTTTGTATGAACATCAGTCCTTATTAAATGTTAGAGGATCAAAGTGGAATTTACATACACGAGGCCAAGAACTGACAATTGAATGTTAAATTTTCCTGTTCCAGAAGCCCTTTCGTTTAGCCTATACCTGGGAATTTCTCATTGGAGACATGACCCCACGGAGCACACAGGCTTTTGTGATATTGCGGGCTCCCCTCTCTCTTAGTCCTCATTTTTCTCTCCACTGCCCATTTCATCCTTCCCAGACTGCTCCTCACTCCAACTTCTCCTCACTAGAAGATTCATCTTTCTCTTGCCCCATCTTTTTTTTTTTTTTTTTGAGGAAGATTAGCCCTGAGCTAACATCTGTTGCCAATCCTCCTCTTTTTGCTGAGGAAGATTGGCCCTGGGCTAAAATCCATGCCCATCTTCCTCTACATTATATGGGATGCCACCACAGCAAGGCTTGATAAGCGGTGCATCGGTCCGTGCCTGGGATCAGAGCCTGCGAACCTTGGGCCACCAAAGCGGAGCACGCAAACTTAACTGCTGTGCCACCAGACCGGCCCCTGGCCCCATCTTTTGAACTCAACCCCAGAAACACCTTTGAATATCTAAGACTGATCCAGTGTTCACATGAAGGAGCTTTATTAGCAACTCAGAGTCAGCAATGACCTTTAGATTTTATATAAAGATCCATCTTCTTTAAAAGGAAGTTTTGCTTTTACATAATAAAGTTTTTATATTTCCATTAAATATAAAAATGATTAGGCATATTTAATTATCTGCCTATTTCCAAAAATTAAAATCTTTACTCAGAACATAAGACCTTAATATCAATCATTCACATACCAAAATTTGTTGACATTAATTCACAAAGCAGGCTATATGACACAAAAAGACTAAGAAATATTAAAATAATCTACACATAGGAAAATTAGCAACTTTAGAATATTCGTGTTTAAACTTTCCACACTCTAATCCATCTGCAAATGCCATATATTCGAATAATTGCAGAGAAAAATATAAAAATCACATTACGTCTTTAGTTCATGATGCTAATTCTAAGATGCCAATCCCCAGAGAAAGAATGAGAGAGCTATTTTGTTATCTAGAACATATATTCATTGGTGATATTCTTCTACCTAATAAAAGATACGCAAGATACTTAGGTTTGTAAAAGAAAATATTCTTAACTGCAGAGTGCTACTAATCACTATAAAACAGAGTTCATCAGTAGTATTTACTGCTTAACTTTTTAAAAAATTAATAAAGGTCAATTCTTTTACATTGTTCTATAAAGCAAAACATTACCCATGTGTGATCTGTAATAAATATTTTCTGCATCTGTTTACCATGAATGCTACTGCGAAAGGAGTGTTTGCTCTCTGTCCATGGACCATTTGCTATCTCTGGGGAAAATACCAAATGGTGTGTTACTTCATTGCAGCACAGGAGAGAGGAAAGTCCAGCTAGCCTGTGCTTAAAGGTCTTCCATTTTTCTATTAAGCAACAATTACTGTTTTTTTTTTTAAAAATGTTACTATCTTTATTTTTACTGTTTATAAAGGTAATATTTGTTTCGTGTTAGATTTTCAAATAGTACAGAAGTAGATATAATAAAAATTGCACCTACTTCCAACTTTATCTTATGTAGTCTGTGTGCCCTTATAATTTATAATTTTGGGGGGAATAAATACGTAGTTAACATACATAGGTAAAATATAGTTCTGCTCTCAATACGAAAATGTTGGTTTATATCTTATTAGAAAGGGTCTTCTCTAATTAAGAGCAACAAGCTCTTCTTTTTTTTTTTTAAGAAAGGGTTAAGTAATTTTATGTTACCTGTGACAAACAGCAATTACTCTTAAGTCTCTTTTCTTCCTGCATCCTGATAAGACCCTCCAGAAAATTCTAGGACTAAAGGAAAGAATGATAACAGGAGTGCCAAAACTATTGTCTCTCATTGCATACTATCTTTGACTTTGAGATTTTCTTTGCATTTGATAAACCCAGTTTCAACTCATGTATCCAAGAATTAAGGATATAATTTTTAACATGACATGCATTATAATAAAGTTTTATTCTAATGTATATATTGTTGTCCTATAGCACATTTTATTTGAATTTGACAATTTTTTTCCATTCATGAAATTTCTCATGTAGCTTGAAGAAAATTTTTCTTAAATAATTAAGTAATTATCAGTTAATTAATTGTTACGGATCAGTTTTTGAGGTTTAATTTATTATTCAACACTTTTAAAAAATTGCTGGGCTATTTCCCCTAATAAAGTCTGTAAGTAAATCCATTCCAAGTATTTCCATTCAAAGTTTCTTCTTCTAATGACAAATTAAATTTTAGAATTTAGAAAATAAAACATCATTTGTGGTTATCTCCACTCAACTATATTTGCTGCAAATTTATGTCAGGTGAGTAGAAAATAAATCATTTTATATTCCTCTTACAGCAACATAAATGTGTATACTTTTCATACAAACAGGAAAGTAGGTAGTAAATGGGATGGACTTTGGGGGGGAATTTATTTAGTCAATCAGTTACTATGAATAGGCAATTAAAATGCAGAACTTTGGTCTACAAAATGCACAAAATAAATATGAAACAGGAATACAAATCCATTTTATGAGAGCAAACAGAATTTTGGCATGACAAAGATATATCACGTATAACTAGCTTTTCTAATGAAAATTACACTGTAAGAATTTAGGAAACTAGTAACTGAGAATAATTCAAGTCTATCTTCTTAAAAGAGGCATCAAAACACAATATACAATCCATTATTTAGTATCATCAACGAAAATAAAGGTTATAAAAATACGGGGCTGTATAAAAAACACACTGCTAAAAGTTGCATTTTCCTTTTATAAAATGTTATTTTTGACTGTCTTTGTGTGAAAAATAGCACTCCTCTTTTAAAGCACCCACCCATATGTAACATAGTTATATCCTGTGTGGTGATCCTTTTAGGATCACAATGTCAGAAAACAATACTAGCAGCAATAAATGGTGATTCATTGATTTGACAATAATAACCTCATTCTTTCATTTTGTTTTCTGGATATCTAGGCATACAGCCCCAGACAAGACAATCAATACATCTTTAAATAGAAAGATGAACAACAAATAACATTGAAAACTTCTGGAAGAATATATAATTGTGATGAAACAAACCAATTATGCTAACAGAATTCCTTTTTATTAAGCTGAATGTGACCAAGTTACAAACCTTTGGTGAAGTCTTTTTATAGATACACACCAATATTTGATTAAACTCATGTTAAATTAAGAGACAAATGAGGACCTGCCAGGGAACAACCAGTTTGTTGGCTGATCAAGCATCCAGTGTAGCCCTGACCTACATAAGTCGAAGAAGCTCTTTTGCCCAAATTTGAAGAGTCAGTCATGTTTTAACCTCTTGTGATATGAAAGCATCAATAGAATTGTGGAGCAGGAGACCACTGCATATTAAAACAGCATTTTTTTCCTTAGAGAATCTCAGCTTATTTTTGCAACCTCTAGATGTATGTTTGGTTCCAGGTCCATGGGGAGTAGCAATACACCTTTTAAAATCACCCAAAGAACTGTACTCATTTATCTCATTTTTTTAAAGAAAGGGTTAAGTAATCATACATTACCTGTGACAAGCAGCAATTAGTCTCAGGTCTCCTTTCCTCTTCCAACCTGATAAGCCCCTCCAGAAAATTCTGGGACTAAATGAAAGAATGATAGCAGGGGTGCCCAAACTATTGTCTCTCCTTGCATACTGTCTTTGACTTTGAGGTTTGCTTTGCTTTTGATAAACCCTGTTTCCACTCATGCATCCAAGATTTATGGATATAAGTTTCAACATTACATGCATTATAATAAAATTTCATTCTAATGTATATATCATTTCCTTCTCTTGACTTCACTGACGGGTCTTTCTAAATCCCTCCTCCCACCCTGGACAGTATAGCTCTCCTTAGAGTGATAGTATGAGTAGATCACATTCTAATAAATAGGTTGATTGCTACAATAGTCATCTTCATTTTACAGAATTGGAAAATACTAAGACGGCACCACTTATCAGAGGGTGAATTCATTATTGGGTAAAGGAAGGAGGGATTTAGCAAATATAGAATTAGTAAAAGAATAAATTGTAGATTACATGTAAAGTTAACAAGACATCTTGGAAAGAGAGCCAGAGTAAGGAAGGTTACACCACAGAATGTTTGCAGTCACAAAAGTGGGGTAAGTTAAGCACACAGATTTTTATCTAATGAAGCAGAAAGTCCAACTGAGGATGAACTGCTCATGTTATCCTCCCAAGATAATGCCTGGAGATCGCTATCCTTTAGGATGTCAGCATATTTGTGATGTTATAATGAAAAAAAACACATGCAAATAAACAATTAGTAAAGAGGCAGTAAAATACTTGATCTAGTAAACTTCTTGATAAAAGATCTAGTGAAAGTGAAGGAGGGGTTTGTGCCACAAAGAATGATATCATGAAGGGTAAGAATTAGACATCTGTATAGAAGGATTAATATAAGCATTCCGTGCTGGGTGCTGCTGCCTCTTGTTTTGTCCCTTGACTGTGGTCCCATCAGTATAGGAAAAGAATTATGTAGTTGTTTATTTACCATATCTGGCCTATTCTACTGATCTGCTGGGGTGTCCAGGAATTCAGGACTGGGGTAAATGGGTACTCACTACCTCCTCTGGCTCCCTGGGTAAGTTGGCTCCCTGGGTAAGTTGGCCTGGGATGCTACTAGCCTTTAATGTTGCCCTCAATATCACTTGGAAGTGTTGAGCTCACTATATATCAAACATATAGTCAACAGAAAATGATTCAGAAATTTATTATCCCAGAACAATTCTATAGTGAAATCTTTGCTTAGATTATGAAGTTTGATTTGAGTATTACCCAGTTCTCTTAAAGCACAGCTCTGATCACAGAGCCTTAAAGAGTGTATGGCAACTAGGAGGGACTCAATCAGGGCATCCTAAATAAAAAAGTAGCATCATGTCTCCCAAGCTGTCTTTGGCTCCCTATTGCTTACTGAATAAAATTGAGATGCTTTATCCCAGCAGTCTAAATTAAACGCTAAATTACCTTTCCAACATTGTCTCTCTCACCTTTGGTCTTGAAACTTCTTGTTTACAGATCACCTAAAAGAATGTTGTAAAACCATGTATCCCCTCATACGTTTTTAAGTTGGTATTGAAAAAATTTTATTATAAGTTTAAATTGCTATAAAAATGTAATTCTAAATATTTATGTCTTTTATAAACGTGATAATAATGTTTATTATATAATTATTATATTACTTTATATGTATCCAACGAAATCTAAATAATATAGTAATTTGATAACCACTATAACCTATCTAAAATGCACTTAAATATGATCTTCTCTAACAGTCAGAACTTTTACATAGCACTTTTTTCCTTGAACTCATATTTCCATTCTTCTCCCTCAGAATTTTATTCTAATGTAGTTTTATACTTGAATGTCTTTTATTGATCATTTCATTATATGTCTCTGCAACAAGTCCTGTCTATTTAGATAAATAGTTTTTTCCAGGACTACCAGGAACCAAACATTAAATATTAAAGTGTACAATAATCTGATAGTTTTTTGGCAAAAGTAGATGGCAATACTATTCTATGAGTCTGAATAACTTTTCGATGAAAAACAAATACTAATTTGCCTCCCATACATGTTCCTTTTTCTCAAAGATGTAAAAATCCGTTGGAAGTAAAGTTTCATTTTCTCCCTTTCGTACATAATGCAGAACATGCCCCTGAGACGCAGACAGAGACAGAGGTACATGAAAATGCTCACCCAGTTTGCAAGGCAGATTGGCACAAGTGCTGAGAGGGTGCTCTGAAAAGATTGGTATTTTACCAGCTTGTTTTTTACAAACCTTGGTTATTCTGATTCTCAGGTAGAGAGATATAACGAGCATTGTCATGAGTTTGTTACCTGGATGAAAAAAGATTTCACAACCTTCGGTTCTTCTTACCACCAGGACCAATCCTCAGGAGAAATGCAGTACTTGACAACATTTGAGAGATGGAAGAAGCTAACTTACAGAATAAAATGTGCCACCATCAATTCTGCTGGCCAATTCTATAATATTTCTGAATTCCTATCATCTCAACCTGGGCCATAGTATCTTGTTTCTCACGCCAAGCTTTGCCTTGACCCAAATACCTATAAGATGGCGAAAGATAGGGAGCCGCATCACATACCGACCGTGACTTGATTACAGAAGGCTTTGCAGGCCCAGGATTTCAAACATTTGTTTTGTTTTCTGTTTGACATCTCAGAGTATTTGCATCCCAGGACAGTTTACCGGAGTAAAATTCAGGATGGGTGAGAGCTGGCCTTTCCTTGTCAAAATAGAATAAAGTTGAGTGTAAAAGAGGAGGTGAGAAAGGAAAACCAGTACACTAAATCAAAGTCACTTAATCGATTAACTCAAAGTCAACTAATTAGGGACCTTAGTTGTATCTGCAAAAATCCCTTCATCTTTTTCATGTAATGTAAACTAACCACAGAATGACAACTACCCTATTTGTAGGCTCCATCCATATTCTAGGGAGGGGATCACATAGGCTTGAACACAGTGAGCAGGAATCTTGGCGGCCATCTCAGAATTCTGTCTACCACACAGAACAAAAGGGAACTTCCTAAATTTCAAAAGTTGCTGACATTCTCTAATGCTATTCATTTAAAAATAGGCTCTACATATGTTCTCTTTAACTAAATTTTTCTGTTGGACCCAGCTTTCAGGGCCTAATTCAAATTCCTTCTTCTTTCCACAGCCCTTGATCTGTATTTCTCCTATGCTAGTCTTGATATTTGTGTAAATATTTTATTCCCTTTATAGACACTTAACTCCTTGAATCATGTCAGATTTATCTTTGTACCATCCACAGGATCATTGCAGTGCCTTGAAACAGAAGGCACTGAGATATTTGGTTAATAATTAAATAAGCAAATAAAAATTTGCCAGTGTCTAAACTTGACGATGTTTCTCGCTCTAACTGTTCAGGCTTTTTCCATTCTTATATTCAGCTATGTCTAGGACTAGCTTGTAAATGTATAGAGAAGAGGGCCAACGTCTTCTCTACTTTCCTAATACATTTCATCACAAATCTTGGGTCTTATTCCTACATATATATGTGTTTATAACTAAGTGGTCTTATCTCACGGATATAGAGTGATTTAAGAGTAATCAAGCATTTGTCTGGTATGGTTTATGGTCATGTTTTTTCATTTATTTTGAGGGAAAATTTGTATTGTTCAAGTTTCTAAAGAAAAAGTTAGAGATGTTTGGGATTACAGGTCTCCAATATTTGGCAAGAATCTTCCTACCACCAGATTCTCAAGAGAAATTTGAATAAAAGACCCACTAGTGCGAAATATCACTCTTCCTGTGGTTATGGCCACAAACTCTTCTGTGGAATCCCTGGCTCTGGTGAGATAGACCAAATCACTTGCAAGCCACAGTGAAAATATTTGGCCTTTAGTCTCAAAAACAGAGACCAAAAAAAAGAAAAAGACTCCTTGGAAGATTTATGACGGACTCACATCCTAATCTTGACCCTCATGATCTTGCCACGCAGATGGCCATAGGGAATCCCCAGGGAAAAAAGCATCAAAGGAAAGAAAGCATTTTTCTCTTTGGCTAAGAGAAGAGTTAAAGTAACTCACACAGTGCTGAGCCTCCAAATCCAGGAAGGTCCCCTTCCTTGGGAAGTAACCCAAGACACATCCACCACACGAAAGAGGAACCAACAACCAGATAGAGTAATTCCAAAAGGGAGAACCACAAGGGAGCAAGTCATGCAGACAGACACACTTTGAAACTCTTTGTCAGGGGAGGGGGGAAACCTACTCGCCCTGAATTTACAGATTAATGTTATACTTGAACTTGCCCCATAGCAGTCTGTGTCTTCTCAGGTGGATAGAAGGATTGGTGGACATCTGTGGGAGGTCTCTTACCAGCTTAGTGACCTGAAACGGTGGGAAATCTTCCTCCTTACTTCGTGGATCATGTTTCATTAGCTGCTCATTGGTTTTGGTGATTGGTTCCCTTCATTTCCTCTTTTCCTTAGCACCTGTCAGATATACAGGAAAAAAGTGAATAAGCCTGACATTAAAAAAAAAAAACACCTAAACTAAAATCCCTTAGGTTAAATAGGCCACTCTCTGCAATAGAGGATGTTGCATAACAAGTAAAACTTCTTGAGAAAAAAAAAAAAGAAACATACATGCAGGATTTAATTGCCAGAGTCTAATTAGTCTTTGACTAGCACTATAATACTTAGAGAGAAGCAAAGATAAATATTTCAGCTAATTTCCCTATGTACTGTGAGTAAAAGAGTGGAAATGATTCTCAAAATTGAATGTTATGAAGTCATTTGCAAAGTATATTGTCAGTTCTTCTACGTAATGAAGTGTCCTTTACAGTTTAAGAGACTTTCCAGGAGCTGACATTTCTCTCATAAAGAACATGGCTCTTGTGGCTTCATTATGACTTCTTGAAATAATCTGAACTTGAGACCTTTTCATCTGCCAGCTGAGGACACATCTACACACTAACTGGCGTTTAATAGCAGCGCGGAGCACCAAGGCTCAAAGTTATTTCCACTGACATGACCTAAATCTCTGGCCAGGCAACAATATGTTGAAAGCTCCTTGATAATGCCTAATTTCTTTTTTCTCCCTGCACTCGCTGAGAGAGGTGCACATTGTGCTGATTTTTAAAAAAAAAAAAATCAGATTGTGCGGTGGAAGGTCACTGAGAAATGAATATCATCACGAAACAATTCAATGCATCACCTCTCCTTTCCTTTGATGTGCTTGATTCCCTTCACTGGAGGCCTGATAACTCCCCCAAAAGTGGTCTTTTGTGCATGATTACCCTGAGGCAATCTAGACAATGCTACCTTAGGGAGGTGAGAAAGAGCAAATATCAAAATAGAAATTACTATGTATAAGTTTGCAAATGAGTCTGTAATGCTCCCTCTGCCACCTCAATAAGAAGGGAAATATGTTGATTTTATTTTGAGTTATAGAGACTCTGTTGCTCCTACCTTTAGCTTGGTGGTGGGTAAATCTATCTGAGATAGGATTTCATTTTATATAACAGTTATTTTTAATGGATGTTTATAGCTCTTATATTAGTTTGTGGGGTTTATCCCTATATGTCTGTATGGCAAAAGAGCATATTTTCTCTTCTAATTCAAAAGGCATCCATGGTTTATTTTACTCTAGAGTGATATGTTTGCTTTATAATGAAAGTGTTTTCTTTCATTATGTATTTATACATTTATAATTTGTTGACACCATCTTTTTGTCCAGTGCACAATTCATTATGTTTATCTGGAGAAGAAAACATAAGAGAGCGGAACGTGCTATAAGGCTGCAAGTTCTTTGAGGGGAGAGAACCTAGTTCCTAGCACAGTGACTGGGAAATAGCAAAATCTAAGTAAATTATTTGTTAAATTAGTAAATGAATCAGTATAATAACAATACTTATGATAATATATGTGAATATATGCAAAATTTTTGAAAGTGAATTCACTGTACTTAGGAATTAGCTACATAAATTAGCTATTGATAGCAACTGACTCGAGATTAGGCCCCATATATTTGGAAATATGAGATGCAATTTAGAGGCAATCAAATGCTATTTTTCAGAAATATTTTAATAGAGAGAAAGTTGGTAAAAGAAAATATGACATAGTTTCCAATAATCAAAATGTATAAAATCCTGCCTTTTACCTCCTAACATATTTATAATTTCATTTTTATAATTTCATGTCTATGGATGTTGTAGACAAGGATAAAAATTATCATCAATTCTAGGATAATTAAATGGAAATATTGGACATTAATATTATTCATCTATTCATGCAACAATATTTATTCTTTAAATTATATTAAGTTGATTTAATTGTATTAAAACTAATTATATTAAACTCCCATCAATCTTGAGTGTCTATGATTTCAGGGTTCTTTTATTTTTTCCCCCCAAAACACATTCTATCATTAAGCAATGGACTTCTTAAGGTCTGAGAATACATTTCATTCATCTTGGTACTCTCTTCACCTTGTACCTAATGAAATGAAAATCAGTGAAATGTTTATTAATTTTTGAGAATCAACAAAAATACTCTAAACTTCTTACATAAACATGAAATTAGAAAATTTGTAAATATGAAATCCATGTACTGTTATTTATTAGATTCTTCAGAGAAGCACAAAGGTTATGGCTGACATTATTTAATTGCTTGGGGAAACCATTCGATAGAATGCAATTTGTGGGTGAGTGGGAAGAATATTGGTGTAGGAGCCTAGGGACCTGCGATCTGATTAGAGCTTTGACACTAACTAACTCTCTAACTTTGGCTTTCTCATGATCTTACTCACTTAACCTCTTTGGGCCTCTATTTCCTCAAGTAGAGAATAATGGATTGAACCAGATCCATCGTTGTCAATATTTTATAATTCATAATAGCCTTTGTTCAAACAAAAATATTTCTTGGAACTTATATAGGTGACACAGGTAATGGCTGAGATGCTGCTATTGAAATGGGGTAAGGGTTCCCCACCCCTCCTAGCTCAGCCTTCATTTCTCCATCTGTCTTTCACCTATCCTAACTTCCTGGGGTAGCCCCTCAGGGGTGGAGGACCTCAAGGAACTTTCACATACCAAATATTAGACTAGGTTGCTGAATCACTAAAATTCTTTTTAGTTCTAGAATTGTGATTTTAGGATTCAGTACCAATGTTAGTCTAGGCTATATCTCTATAAATATGTGATAGAATATAGTCAATTACACAATGTGGCTATTACCCATGCTGTTGTTTTTTAAACCATTTATTCTCACTACATTTTGACCCTTCTAAGTGGAATAATGAAGGAGTACACAACAATAGAGAAAAGTGATAAAATTCAGATCCCTTTTATTCATTCTAATGATTGGTCAGTAATGACTGAATATCTCCTCACTCGTACCTTTCAAAGAGTGGCAAAAACTGGCCAAGCCAGGCCACCATTCTGTGATGATCTGCTGTAATCAGAAGTGAAGTCCGAGTCCTTACCAAGAAAATAAGAGGCATTAAAGCCTAAGAAATAAATAAATAAAAACAGTGCAGTGATGCCAAGGTCCAGAGTGACAAGAGGGAAGGTCAGAAAGATAATTTAACTCTGTGAGATGAGAGATTAAAATCTAAGAGTAAACTATGAAGTCAAATCTCAGGGTCATCGAGCCAAGAAAAGAAAAGAAATCAAAAGTAAAAGAATCAGAAGAAATTGTTGAGTTATTCCAAAGTCATGAGCCAGCATTAGTAAATTATAAGCAGGCTTGTGCATGTGAATAGGTCTGGTTTAAGGAACCAGGCATGTAGGGAGCAGTGTGATTTTTTTTCTGTGCCTAAAATGGTTGTCACGGGATTTTAAATGTCTCAATTTTTCCCCCTTTCCCTGTTACCACTGATAATTAAGGATTAGTTCTAATTAAATATGCCAATTTATAGTTCAGCAAAAACAAGGGCATCCATTATTTAAACAGGGCCTACCAGGAGAGAAGGGGACCGTGAATGTTGGCTTCATTTTTCTATCGGGGTCTTAAAAAGTAAAAATCCACACAGTTCTTTTAAAATTCTGTCTGTAGGATTTGGAGACTTAAATAGCTCAGTCCTGACCCTGGGTTATGAAATCTCAAATCTCAATACCCTGAACTTTTGCACTAGATTCAAACCCAACCTTTCCCTCTTTTGTTAATAACTGCTCTACAAAGCACCCGTAGGGCATCAGCACCCTCAAACACCTCTCGTCCTCCCAGAAATTTAACCAGATCTGTCAAAAATACATATTTTAGACTGGATCACATATTTCCCTCTGAAATTAAGATGATGTACTAGAGATTCAAAAGAAATCGAAGTAGATTGCACAAAATATAGCTCATTTCCCTAGAAGGTAAATATTAATGGCTGATTTCGTGATATGTATATATATATGCATTTGCAAAGGCCTTTAATCTCTTCAAGTTCTGATTTTTCTGGTTGCAAAATGGAAAATCAAGATTAAAGTAGTAAAAGCTCAGCTTCAATAAGGAGTGCAGATTTCTGGCTTAATTTGGTCCCAGGCTAGCCCCGTAACTGCCTCTCCCTAGTTCCCTCTAGGCACACACCCACACACAGTCTGCGATGGTGTCCAAATGCAAACACCTACAGAGAACCACTAGAGACATTCCTTCCAAAAATAAGGCTAATGTCAGTTGAGGAAAAAAAATTACTTGCCATGTACATATATATATATTTTTTTCTTTTTTTACTTCCTGAAACAGAGCACTTCCACACTCCTGGAAGAACGTGGGAAAACACTTATTGCTCTCTTCCTAGATCAGAAATCGAAGATCCCTGCTAGTGAGTCCCAACCCTTGTTACACACAAGAAGCCCCTGGAGATGGCCTGAGGTAGGTGGAATTCTAAAGATGATTCCCTCCCTCCAACATTCACATGCTCTGGTTATCTGATCAAACACTAAGTATGGATGTGAAAGGATTTTGTAGATGGAATTAAGGCTAGTTATTAATCAGCTAATTTTAAAATAGAAAGATTATCTTAGATTTCCCAGGTGTGCCAATAAAATTACATGGACCCTGAAAAGCAGATAGGGAAGGCAGAAAAGTAAGGGATATACTACAGAAGAGAAGGCGGGAGAGAGATGGGGCAGAAGTGGAGATCAGAGAGATCTGCAGCATTGGAAGGACTCAACTCACCATTACTGGCTTTGAAGACAAGGAGGCCATGAGCCAAGGAATGCAGGAGGCCCCTAGAAGTTGAGTATAATCCCCAGCCAGAGCCAGCAGAGAATAGGGACCACAGTTCTACAGTTGCATGGAAATCATTTCTGCCAACAACTTGAATAAGCCCAGAAGCAATTTTCCCCAGAGCCTCCAGAAAGGAACGCAGCCCTGCCTGCAACTTCATATGTGCCTTGTGAGCTTGGAGCAGAGAAACCAACTGAGCCCACTGGACTGCTGACTTACAGAACTATGAAATAATAAATCAGTGTTGTTGTAAGCCGTTAAGTTTGTGGTAATTTGTTACAGCAGCAATACAACACTAATACATGGCTTCACTCTAAAAAAACTTAATGGGCCAGCCCCAGTGGACTAGTGGTTAAGTTCGGCACGCTCCACTTTGGTGGCCTGGGTTTGGTTCCCAGGCACAGGCCTACACCACACGTCTGTCAGTGGCCATGCTGTGGCAGCAGCTCACATACAAAAAGAGGAAGATTGGCAACACATATTAGCTCAGGGTGAATCTTCCTCAGCAAAAACAAAACAAAAAACTTATCAGTATTTCTGGGGATAAGGCCAGGCACCATAGGAATCTTAGACATCTTGTAAAAACACAGATTCTCATTAGCAGTTCTGAGTTCAAAGAAGTTCCAGGTGAATGCTGATGCTTCTGGTCAGCAGAATGCACTTTGAGAAAGAATGCCCTAGATGATTCTAAATTCACAAGTCTTCTCTCTACTTTGTGGATATCACATTTAGAAGTACCCAGAGTACTATCATTTCAGGAACCCCATTATTCTACATTAATTTCAAGACTGCAAATTGGTGGAGTGGAGGTAGAAGCTGAGTGATACAGAAAGAGAAGGCAGATGGGGGGCAGAATACACCCTGATGGATATGGACCCGACAGGCAAACTCTAGCAGGAGGAACTTTTAAAAACCGAACTTTGGCAGGGTGCAAGTAGCAATTCTAATTTTCGGGTCCTTAATTGGTTCATAACACCACAGAAAGGCAGTGGGAATAATAGAAAATCTCACCACTATAGGGCAGAAAAATAATAGATGAAGAATAGCTAGGTTCTGTCGATAATCAGCTGAAGACCTGAGAAATGGATTCAACTAGCAGGTGGCTTACTAATATGAAGAGCCACAGGAAATCCAGATAATTTATGTTAGCAAACTGTGAGTTTGGATAGATGTTTCCTCATTTCCTAAAAAAAAAAAAAAAAAAAAAAGCTGGCGGTCTATGATAAAACACTGATTAAAGGGAAAAGGCAGCATCACGAAAATTGAATAAAAGAGCGTATCTCTAATGATAATCTACTCTGGAAACATGGAGGAAATTTTAGAGTAATATTTTGCATCCCCCCTGGGATACAAGAAGACATGACATATACTGAAAACAAATGAAGAAATGATAAGAAAAAAAAGCATCAAATAAAAAGACAATAGGGTGACTTTTGAGGGGAATAGTGACTGGAGAGGAGCGTGGAGGGTGTTTCTGGAGGCTGGTGATGTTCTGAATCTTGAACTCGGGGCTGGTTACACAGGTGTATGTACAACGTAAAAATTCATTAGGATGTATTTTTTGATACGTATACTTTTCTGTACATGCATTTTAGTTCAATAACAAAATTTAAAGGGACAAAAATGACTAACGAATCAGCAGAGAAAAAAGGCAATGGGAAGAGATGAAAGAAAGCTCAATGCGGAAATGAGAAATTGCAATGAAACTAAAACTCTAACAGTAGAAATAAAATCTGGAAATGAAACATTGGATAGTAAAGTTGGCACTCAGAAATCTAATGACTTATGTAAAGCAACTAATTTGTACACCTGTCAGAATGCAAAAGTGCATGAAAAGCTTATAAAAATGTTCTGAGGAAAGATGGCATTAATAATGGAGAATAAAGAAACAGTTGAGAATCCTAGGTTCTCCTAGGGAGGAAATTTGAAAAATTGAGGCATAGAAGAAAGAATGGTTCAGAGCTGAAAATACATTTGTTTTGCCATTTTAAGAAAGCTATCTTAGCTTTAGACTGAGGAAAATTTTTGAGAAGATAGGTCAAACAAGATACATTATAGATCAAAAAGTTAAATACAATAATAAAATTTTAAAGCATGAAAGCATTTAAGAGAAAAAATGTAATCGCACGAGGACAGGAATGTTTGTCTATTTTATTCCCCACCTTGTCTCCAGCAACAAGAAAAGAACCTGGTGTATGCTAGTGGCTCAATAGATATTTGTTGAATAAATGAATAGGAAAAAGAAAAATATATTTTCAAAACTATTTATCATAAAAAAAGAAGAAAACTTCAATTTTTTCCTCAGCAAAATAAATTTAGAAGAAAATAAAATTATGTGTACTCACATTTGAGGGGGAAGAAACATCTCTTGGCAAGGAATTTCATACACAGTTAAGTTTCTCTTCATAGATAAAGACAAGAAAGACACACTTTCAGATATAGAGAGACTCAGGAACTAGACCACTTATCAACTCTTCTTGAAAGAAAAATTCCTTGAAGGTAATCAACATAAGATGATCAACATAAGAATTCAAGATTACAGGTATGTTTGAAAAGACAGTGATGAGCATTCAAACATGTTAAACATAAAGCTCAATCTAATTAAAGCTTTAACATAAGGTGATAAAATAAATATCAAGGGATTTCTAAAAATAAAAGATAGGTGATATGAGAGTGATGTTTTGCCAATAATCATCTGGGTGCTAATTATATAAACAGATACTAAAAAGTGGAGCAAGGGAATCATGATAGAGGAATGAGAGAGAGTAAGAAGGAATTAAAGTGAAATAAATTCCTCATTTTAATTATGGAATAGTTTTAAATATATCAATTAATCTTTGAGTTTGGTTATTATAGAAATGTAGAATATTTGGAATACACAAAGATGATTTCCCTTATAAATGATGTGAATTATAAAACACAGAGCTTGCAGTTGAAATCACAGAAGAAAGTAAAAGCAAACAAAATATAATCCATATACAAAAAGAAAACAATAAGGAAGTATATAGCATTTGAAAAGATGAGCAAATTAAGACAAAAATATCAGATACAATAATAAATGTGAGTAGGCTGAGCCGCCCCCATGAAAGACAGAACTTTTCACAGTGGGTAAAAGCAAAATCAAACCATATGCCTCTTATAAAATACTGCATAAGAATTAATGTGAGAAAGAGAAAAAAGTATAAGATATATATCAACGAAACATAGACAAAAAATAAATGGAGGGAGGATGTTAATTTATAAAACATACAATTCAAGGCAAAAAAAAATCATTAAATTTGAAAACAGTTATTGATAAAAAGAAGTAACCATGAATATTTTAAAAATAAATGAAATAGCAGCCAATTTTATAATTTAGAAACTCAAGAATATGTTGAAAAGAAACAATTGTGCAAAACATCAAGTTAATAATAAAGTAAAATAAATTTTAGTTAACTTGGCACACTATAGATGAAACTCTGGCACATGAAAAATGTATGATTCCTTATGACTTGGTTCTTAAAGCAAACCTCCCATTTCTGGCTGATGGATTACCCAGAAACATGTTTATTACTGTCACACCAGGCTTTGACATTTTATTTTCTAGAACCTTCTTCAATGCATATTAATTTGAGGCAAGGCTAATTTGCTACCCCCTTTTAATCACTGGATACTCATTCCAGGCCTGGCCTCCACCTATAGCTATGTCGCTTTTCTCCGACAAGGGTCAGCCAGGACTTTTCTTCCTTAGTGCCCTGTGCACTGAACTTCCAGGATGCTCAGGCCTGAGTCTGCCTGTGTTATGATCAAGATATAAGAAACTGGAGTCATATATTTCTCAAAAGTGGATTTTGAGAGATGGGATGAGCTAGCACAAAGGTAAATCTAAAGAAGTGCAATGGTCTCAGAAAGAGAGTATGATTAACAAGAAGACATTAGAATTACCAAAGATAAAGTTACTTATAACAATAAACCAACTTTACACTGAATAAGCCACAACCCCAGCCTTCAAGGAACTTCCAGGGAGGAGGCAAAAACACTTAACCTTGCCACTTAAAGTTTATAAAGTATTGTTACATGCATGAGCTCACCTTTCATAACAGTCCTGTCAGGTAGGTCAACAGTTATCGTTGTTTCCATATACAAACAAGGAAACTGAGCCTCGTGGTGGTTGAGTGACTTATGATTACATGGCTAAGCGGCAGAGTCAGGGACTGGACCCAAGTCTTCTAAATCCAGATGTAGTGTCCTTTTGATTCTTTGGTAGGAGAGGGAAAATTTAGGCTTGCTGGCTGTGATCCTGTAAATTAGACTTGCAAAAGACAGATTAATAAGAGAAAAACAAACAGAAGTTTGTTACCATGTGCATCTCACATACACACAGGAGCACTTAATGATGAGTAATTCAAAGGGTGGTTAGAACTTGGGCTTGTATAGCATCTTAACAAAAAAACAAATTTCTTGAGAAGTGGGAAGACAAAGGAAAAGGACTTTGAGTTTCTAGCAGTGGTAAATTGTGAGAAGACAAATATATTGGGAAACGAATGGTAGATAAGGGCTAGTTTTAGTAAGGTCTCTTAGGTAGATCCCTCTGGTGTTGTCTCTGATAAGGGTCTAGAGTTGTCTCCATTGATTAACTTCCATCCTTTACAAATGTGTGTCTTGCTTTTAGGCAAATAGGGGGAGGGCAAAAAGATTTTCTTGTTTCTGCTTCTTCTCAATTACTTTCAGCTCAGTATAATCCTTATGCCAAAGTGGCATATTTTGGAGTGGCACAATACTCTTAACTTTCATGCTGCCTCTTAAATTGTACCTCAGGCACACTGGTTGCCTCTTTAGTTCCTTCTTGGCTTGCGTTCCTGGGAATCAACATTTGGAAGGAATTCAGTGGGTTTGCTGTAGACTATGGCTATAGCAGTAATAGGTCACAGACTCTTAGCTTTGTGACAGTTCGAGTCAATGATAGGCACAATACCATGAAATAAGTCCTTCAATCTCTTAGAATAAAGGGCCTTGCCCTGAACTTTGGGGACTATAAGGATCCCGCAAAGATTCGGCCCAGCTTGGGATCAGTCTTCAGGTCTCCAGAACAGCAGAACAAATAGTTATGACTTGCCTCTGCTTCAGCTGGGAGGACCAGCTCTGCCTGTTCTCTGTCTACTGGCGTGACAGCCATATTAACTTCACGTTCCATTTCTGTCTCAACCTCCTGCCCTCAGTGTGTCAGCTGGAGCCTGGTAATGTGAAGAGCCTGGTAATGTGAAGACTGATGTTGGGTACACATTTGGATTCTGAGTAATTCTTAACTTTTTCAAATTAGAAACATTATTAGAAATTTTAAATAATTATATGTATTGGTGACTGAGCCACCCAGTGAGTTGGCAGTAGTTAAGAATATAGAAATGACAGATCTCTTGGAGATCTGACTCCCAATTAAGATCAGTCAATTCTCTTAAGCACTGACTCATTTGTAAATATCACCCAAAGTGGAAACTGTTTAATTAGGAGTTTGAAGTTCTAGAAAGGAGAGAAATACTTGCAAGAAATGAATTCCAGCCAGGTTTTTGAACCCAAACCAATGAACTCACTGTGTAAAGGAGCAGGGAGAATAATTAACCGGCTTTAATCTTTCCTTTCAGGTTGTTGATACCTGAATGTATCTTAAATAGAGAACGTTTTTTAATCTTTTAAGTTTTCTCTTTTTAGAGCTCTTTAAAATAATAAAGTGGTTCAACTTTTATTTAAAGGGCCAGGGAACCTTTTGAAACAGATAAACATTATTATATCTTTCCTTTTTGTCCCTAAGTAAAACAAATTGTCTAATTAATAAACTTTTTAGATCAAGGTCATGCAAGTAGCTCAACTGAGCTAATAAAATATACTATAAAATATGTTTCCAAACTACAGTGTTAATAATCTGAAAAAAAGACACATTGATTATCAAATGTGATTTCTTCCTCCCATATATTCAAAGTAAATGTACACATATTTTCCATAAGAATGTAGTCTAGTAAGAGAAGATGGACAGATGGGAACAATCCTGCTATTCTATTAAAGGCAGCTTCCACTGAAATGAAGGAAAGATTATTTCAGACTTTCTATGACAAGTATATGGATTTGACAAGTATATAGAATCAAAATAATTTTGTTAATGTTGTCTTCCCTTTATTCTTCATTAGATCCAGGCGAGAGAAGCTCTGCTCTGAGGCCCACACTTTAGGGAGTCCTCCAACTGCAACATACAGCAACAGAAATGTACCAACCTATAATCCTAAAGATCTTCTCCTGTAACTAACACTGCTCAGACCCCAGGGAAGTGCTTCTCTACATCTCTTCTTCATAGCCTCAAACAAAAAGTTATTGGGCCTGAATCCCATGAATGATTGCTGTGCAGCAGACACAGAGGACAGACATTACTCCAGAGTACCAGGAAGAGTTGAGTGGTGGCTGCACTCAGGTAAAGGGAAAGACAAATTCACACTTCCTCTCAGGGAGTGTGAATGCAATAGATACTTGCATAATGAACAATCAGTTTCCAAGTAGTGCCAAATGTCCATTTTTCAGCCTCTCTTTGTGTTCCAAATCATGTTTCTGAAATTACTGACAAATCACCATGGTATTTGCAACAGGTGCACATACTGGCTGAAAAACATTTGCTATATTAGACAATTTATGTTATTCGAAATTTGCATATATGTGCATATATGAATTGAGATACTGGTTCTTTACATTGGCAAATAGAATTACAAATCGTTTTATTTTTATAAAAGTATTTTAAAAGATTAAATTTTATAATTATTAAACTTAGAACTCAAATTCAGGTGTTAAAATTATTTACTTAAAATTCTAATATACCCTAAATATGATTTATATTTTGACTTTAATTTTCATAGATTTTAAATATTTTATTGAAAGAACTATTTTGAAAACATAGGAATCCTTTAAAATTTTTCATTTCTTGCATTTACTATAATTTACAGTTTGAAGAAAATATATTCACATTCTGTACAGTTTGAATGAAACTATGTTATTACTTTCTAATTCTTCAGATCAATGTGATCTGAATTTAATACATCAAATCATGGTTGAAATAGAGAATACGTGGAGCTAAGAAAAGAAAAATCTTGTAAAGAAAAAATTAAAAGCTCCAAAGAAATGATCTGTTTAACTGTTTAAAAACTGAAAACAATGAAAATTAAAAGAGTTCTGGTGAACATAATGACATAACATAATTTGAGCAGGGCATTACAAAATCTTTGTTTTTATTGAAAAAATTATGGATCAAAACAATGACAATGCTCGAGGAAATTGTTCTCATCACATACAAAACTTGAATGGATCAAGTGATTTCTTTGCTAAATGAAGATTATAATTGCTGATCAAAACATTGAGACTAAAAAAAAGAAACTACTGATACCAAATCCCCAACTCAGAAGCAATAAATGCAACTCTAGCCTGCCCAACAAAACAAATTACTTTCATGAAATGGGCAAACTGGATTAAAAAAACAAAAATTGGAAGCTTTACTATGTTTGTTAAAAAATTATCCTAGAAAATTACCGTCCCATCCTTCTGTCATTGGAACATTTTCTAGAAAAATGCAATTTGATTCAAATCATTCATTATGATTTTCCATTGGATAAGCATTGCAGAAAATTTTCTTTGACACCACAATTCCTTCAAATGGAGAAAGAGACTATAAAAACTGCCCTTTCAGGGCCGGCCCCATGGCTTAGCAGTTAAGTGCACGCTCTCCGCTACTGGCGGCCCGCATTCGGATCCTGGGCGGGCACCGAGGCACTGCTTCTCCAGCCATACTGAGGCCGTGTCCCACAAACAGCAGCTAGCAGGATGTGCAACTATGACATACAACTATCTACTGGGGCTTTGGAGAGAAAAAAAAAAGGAGGAGGATTGGTAATAGATGTTAGCTCAGAGCCTGTCTTCCTCAGCTAAAAAAAAAAGAAAAAAGAGGAGGATTAGTACGGATATTAGCTCAGCGCTGATCTTCCTCAAAAAAAAAAAAAAAACTGCCCTTTCTAGTCGAAGTTCAAAGACAAAGTATTTTGCTCTTACTCTTGCATGTTTCACAACCAATCTTCCCAGATCAGTTTTGACCGATATAACATTTGTGACAGAAGATATTTAGGTTGTTGAACACACACACACACCACAAAACATAAAACATCATTTGCACCCATAAAAATAAACATGCAATTACTAGAAATAAAACTGAATAAATAGCAAACAATGGGTAGTTTTAAGTAAAGACAAGTAAACGCTAATACAGAACACTGGAACAGTGTTTTGTGGCACATTCGTTTTGTGGCCCTATTAGCACAATATTACATAAAATAGTGGAACATTTCTAGATTTTGTAGAAGTCATTTCAAACAGTGATACTAGAGTGGCCAAAAATACAAAACACTTTTCAAAATATTGTAATAAATGTCACCACTTAGGGTCAGCTCGTTAGCAAATACTCTTAATTAATAATTGCCAACACCTGTTGATGGAATTGGCTCATTTTTTTCTTCCCTAGGACTGGCTTTGTAAATTATATAGGTTAAGATATACACTTTTAAGATGTATCATTCAGTAAAAAAGTAACCATTTTTTATAGTTTAATTATATAATTGCACTATTTACAGTAACTGTAAAATGTGTTTTATGGAGGTAGAGATCAGTGTATAGGACTTTACAGTATATTTGTCACACCTGGAAAAAAACAGACTCAGTTCTCTATTTCAAAAGACACCTTATCAATTCACAAGAAATCTATAAAAATAACCTTTAAACGTATGAATAAATGTTCAACTTCACTCATGAGAAATGAGAAATCCAAATTAAAACTACACTAAGATGCCATCTCTTACTTACCAGATTGGTGAGAATACAACAGAATAACAATGCTTTTTTGCAAGGCTGTGGAGACACAGGAACTTTTACATATCACTGGTGAGAAAGAAAATTGATATAACAGGGCCGAAACTTACCAATACCTAAAGTAAGTACATACGTGTTTACATTTTGACCCAGTGATTCCACTTATAGGAATTTTCCTGAAGATACACCTCTAATAATATGAAAATACATATACACAAGATCATTCATTGTCATTGAAAAATACTGGAAACAACCTAAATGTCCATCCATAAGATAGTTGTTGAATAAACCATGGTACATCCACACGTTGAACATTCTTTTATTAAAAAGATGTCTTCATTAAAAAAGAATGAGGAAGATATTTATGAACTAATGTGGAGTGATTTTCAGGATATTGTTAAGCACACCATTGTGTCAGGCAGTTAATTAATAATGATGTTTGTGGTAGGTTAAAGATTTTTTAAAATGTATAATTTGTTGTGGTTACTTTTCCCATTCTTAGTAAGTATTCTTTTTTAAGACTAATTTTGTCTTCATAATTTTCTTTTTCTGAAAAGAAAAAGTCCCTTGATTTGTATAAATTTCTGGCTATACAAAACTTGGATTTTCTTCAGACTTGTGGACTATAGTATGTAAATAAAACATGTATTGTCTTTTATTTGATTTTTCTGATAGATCTTCCATCAAAACTACTCTAAAGCATTTTCCTAAAGCAGCAGTTCCCAAACCTGGCTGAGCAACACGATCAGCTGTAGACCTTTAAGAAAATAGACTCTTGGGCAGCACATAAGTCTGGGGTGCTGCCAGAAAGCTGTATTTTCCCAAAGCCCTGTAGCTGATCCTGAACATCACTCAAGTTTGGGAAATCTCCGCTGAGAGCATGCTTGCGAAGGGAAGGAATGAAATTATTTTTTCTCTGTATTTTTGTTTAGAAGCCTGTGGCGATTATCAATAATTTCTTAATCAGGGCTTAACTATTTGGTCAAAGGTTGCTCAGCCTGAAACTGGGGGATTTTAAGGACAAACTAAACAGTGGTGAAGAATTCTGCTTGTCTCATGCAGCAGTTCAGTGAGATGATGCCTGGATGCGAAGCCACACCATAGGAACTGATTCTCAACTCTGATACATCCGTGGCCCGTGAGTCAGCAAGGCTGTTAACGTCGGTATCTGGTTTCTCTTCTGTAAGATGTGTACAGCTTGGTCTTTTTCACATAGTGCTGAAGATTACTGAAGAGACTCGATATAAAATGTTCTTGTAAGCTAGTATTATAGTTCTGAACACAATTCTTATTATGTATTTAAGGCCTAATTGTGTGTCCATTTATTATAATTTTTTAAAGTTTAATTCTATATTTAGACTATATCACTTTTATATATTAACATCTATCTATCTGTTATGTATCTATCATCTATCTATCTATCTATCTATCTATCTATCTATCTATCTATCTATCTATCTATCTATCATCTTTCCATCCATCCTTCTATCCCACAGTGTTCCCTGTGAATTGAAAGAAAGCATAAACTCAGGTGACTTGGGAACACTACGTTTGCGCTTATTAATGCCAATGTCAGCTTCAGGTAACTCACAGAGGGTTTTAGGTGGAATCATATACTGAACATCTCAGGCAATATGAAAATAGCTCTCCTGAGGATCAACAGGAGTTCCACACTTCTTTAAAAGGCAGATGAATAATTATGTTCCATATAATCTAATATAAACATTTACATCTGTTAAACATATATGTTTCATAAATTCTGGCAGAACCAAATACAATTCACAAACAGTCATATTATTATATAATTGCCTTATTTACTGATGCATATTGTGTGCTATTATTTCAGAAAACATACCACGTAAAATCATATTTATCTTAGATAAATACATCCTGTATATTTTCAATAAAGTGATAGAAGTCACCAGAATAATTTAAAAACCACATATGGTTGAGAAAAATGCCAAAGGGGGGAAAATTAATTTTGATTTTGGTGGTATGTTTCCTGAGCTGGAACAGAATCCCGAATCGCTAGTGACATTCACACCTCTTCATTACTGCTGTTAGCAATTCTTTATCTACTTCTGGAGTCTATAAAAGCTACTGTATCAGAAAGATGCCAAATTCATATATAACTCTTGCTATAGTGTTATGAAAATGATTCATTAATAAGTGATAGTACCTCCATGATGAAGTGTGGGGTCCAAATCAGTTCACTGAATTAAAATCATGACTACTGTAACTCTGCAGCACATTTCAAGTTCAGAGCATTATGGTAATTTACTTATGATCCAATCATGCCCTATATTCTGGGTTTTTGGACAGGTGGCTTTCACACTTTTTTGGTTGAGAATAACTATAAGAAATACATTTTATGTCTTAAGATAGCATAGACACCACCCTCCCCTGCAACACTCACACACATATAAAGAAACAAAACTTTTGAAATAATGCATTTCCTTATTATTACAATTTTTACTTATTCTATTTTCTTCTATTCTATGCCTTTATAAAATACTAGTCACTCAATTAAATTGATTTAATGTCTCACCAATGTGCAGCTTGAAAAATCATCTTATCAGTGGTTTCCAAAATGACTTGGAGTGCTCAGTTTGGCAGCAATATCCTAAAACAGGAATAATCAGAGAATATTAGCATGGCACCGGTGCAAAGATAACAGACAAATTTGTGAAGTGTTCCAAATTAAAAAAAAAAATCGCTTGTGGAAGTGTCCATTGATGGATTTTGAATGGATAAACAAAATGTCTATACAAACAATGGAATATTATTCAGCCTTTAACAGGAAGGAAATTCTGACACACAGTACAACATGAATGAATCTCAAAAATATTAGGCTAAAACATTAGGCTAAAGCCAGTCACAAAAGCACAAATACTGTATGATTCCACTTGTATAAGGCACCTAGGGTAGTCAAATTCGTAGAGACAGAAAGTAGAACGGTGGTTGCTGGAAGCTGGGGGAAGGAGAATTGGGGAGTTATTGTTTAATGTATACGGAGTTTCAGTTTTGCAAGATTAAGATTTCTGGAGATGGATGGTGGTGATAGTTGCACAAAAATGTGAATGAACTTAATGCCACTGAACTTTATCTTAAAAATGGTTAAGATGGTAACTTTTATGTTATGTGTATTTTATCACAGTTACAAAACTTTTTAAAAAATCACTTGGGGAAACACAAATTCCATTGATATCCTTCAGATTTTTGAATCGAGGTAGGGACCCTGAATCTGGGAATTTTTAGGAACTACCCAGGGGAATCTGATGCAAAGTGGTTTGGGAACCACTGCTTTAAAATATAACTATGGTTTTCTCTGCCAACACTCAAATTCTTTTGCTTTTTCTCTGAAAGAAACAAAAAGTCTGGGGTGAGATCCTGCAGAAGCCTAATTTTGACCTTGATAATGATTTAGAAAAAAAAAGATTAAGAATTTTTCAGGGGCCGGTCCCCTAGTGTAGCGGTTAAGTGCGCGTGCTCCACTGCTGGTGGCCCAGGTTTGGATCCCTGGTGCACACCGATGTACCACTTGTCAGGCCATGCTGTGGCGGTGTCCCATATAAAGTGGAAGAAGATGGGCACAGATGTTAGCCCAGGGCCAGTCTTCCTCAGCAAAAAGTGGAGGATTAGCATGGATGTTAGCTCAAGGCTTATCTTCCTCACAAAAAAATAGAATTTTTCAAGTGGGAAACTAGTTTTAGAGTACATGACTATGGGTATGGACATTGAATACAGAGAAAGAAACTTTTCCAGAAGAAACAAAAAATAATATTAAAGAACACAAGGCCTAATGCTAGGTCTCCTACTTCTTTGTAGCCATATTCAAGGTTTTCTCTCAATTGAAAAAAAAGTTACTGTCTTAGTCCATTTGGGCTGCTATAACAAAATACCAGAGACCAAGTGGCTTATAAACAACAAACATTTATTTCTCACAGTTCTGAAGGCTGGGAAGTCCAAGATCATGGCACCGGCAGATTCAATGTCTAGTGAGAGCCTACTTCCTGAACTGCATCTTTTTTCTGTAACTTCACATGGGAAGAGAGCCCATTCATGACAGCTCTGCCCTCATAACCTAATCATCCCCCACAGGCCCCTACCTCCAAATGCTATCACATTGGGCATTAGGATTTAACATATGAATTAGGGGGGTAGGGGGGAGGCACAAATATTCAGACCACAGCAGCTATCTTTTTTTGCCCTTTGTATACAAAGTCCGTGACACACATTAATTCATCTAACATTGCAATGTCCCAATTGGGATTCACATTTTTATTTTATGGGTGAACAAATGGAGGCTCAGAGATGTTAATACCTTGCCCAATGTCACATAGCTCATACTTTGTGGAAACTATGTCTACCTGTCTCTAAAACCTTTAGTCTTTTCAACACTACCCTGCCTCTCTGCACTATTTCATTCCATTCTTCCACAGCACAGTGAAGTAGACCTCATTATTGTCATTTTAAAAATAAAAAAAGAACCTCAGGGAGATGACTTTATGAAGGTCACATAGGGAGCCTTCCATGTTTTGATTCGATTTTCATCCATAAAATAGAGCTATTTCACCTTTGAGAAATATATTCAAGAAACCAAATAAAATTGAAAGTCATAAAAATAATGCAAGAAGGAGTAAAATCTTGATTAATAAGAAAGTGCCAGGCAGCTATGGTTAATTGAAGGTTAACTAGAGGCTTCTTTTTATTTTAACCTTTAATGTTGAAAATCCTGTCAAAATAGATTGAGCCACATCCTGGTTTATGTAAGTTTAGTGTAATGAACACAATCTAATCTTTCTTTGAGTTTTTTTTTTTTTTTTTCAACTTCTGTATTTCCTCGCAGATGTAGATCATACTGGAAATTAATTTGAATTTTTATAGAGGCCAGGAAAAAAAATAAAAGTGGCTCTTTCGAACACGTCTTTATTAGGATCTTGTATGGTCTCTTTCTTTAAAATAAAACACCAAAACAGTTCCAGGTCTGTGTCTTTTTTGCGGGGCGGGGGTTGAGAGTGATTCAAGGACGTTGGTCTGTAGAAGACAATTATACAATTGAACGGTAGTTTATAACCTTCCCCCTCTAAATGGAATTTTAGGTTGGAGAACTGTTACCATTTTTTTTCTGCTTAAATAAAATATTATCTTATACCAAGGAAAAGATGTATTCACGACTTCTATAGACTGGAGTTAATAAAAATCTGTAAATTTCCTCATTTATTAGGAAAAATATTAAAAATGCAGATTTCTCACAGGAAACCAGTGAAGTCGCCACTCTGAACGTTTGACCTCAATCTTCCTTTGCCCAGACTGACACCCATCAACTTCCCTTTATGCACCATCTATCACCTCCATGATTTTCACTGACAGACATTTGTTGAAATAGAGGAATGAACAATTTGAAATGGGAATGAATTAAGGCATAATCAAAGGGACACATACCAGAAGTGGCTACTACAGGGAATTTGAGTGTCTTTATTGGATGGTCAACACCATAGCATTTATATATTAGCAAAATACTATTGGAAATAGATTTCATTGTTGAAATTAGTGATTTTTAAAATGGAGGCTAAAATACTTTAGAAATATTTCTCTGTGGCAAGGCTATAGTTTAAGAATCTAACTAGACATTTACCTTTAAGAATGGCCACTCTAGGGCTGGCCCCGTGGCTTAGCAGTTAAGTGCACACGTTCTGCTACTGGTGGTCGGGGTTCTGATCCCGAGCATGCACCAACCCACTGCTTCTCTGGCCATGCTGAGGCCGTGTCCCACATACAGCAACTAGAAGGATGTGCAGCTATGACATACAACTATCTACTGGGGCTTTGGGGAAAAAAATGGAGGAGGATTGGCAATGGATGTTAGCTCAGAGCTGGTCTTCCTCAGCAAAAACAGCAAGATCAACATAGATGTTAGCTCAGGGCTGATCTTCCTCACAAAAAAAAAAAAAAAATGGCCACTCTAGATTTGATTTCTAAAGAGGCCTCTACCTAAACACTGGATTGGGTGAATGTTGGTCACTCAAGTCTGACTAGGGTATTCAGCTGAGTCTTACTGCTATAATAATGCATTTGTTATATTTGTCTTGACTGAATCTTTCATCCTAGTACAGTCTTAGCACCCTAAAAAATAATAAAGCCAAGGATTGGTAGAGTTTATAGGACTATTTTGTGTATAATTCTAGTAAATGTCTATATTTGCAGAAGAATTTTATTTTTAATTAATTAGAAAGTTTGTTTTCTTTACTTAGAAAGATGGTATAAGAGCAGCATTTAACTCTCACCTTTATATAACTATTGGCTATTGATTTTTAGCCAGAGGAGCCTAAACATTTGTACTTCCAAGTTGGTTTATCAGTTTATAGCAAGAGATATTAAAATAAAGCTTGCATAAGCATTCCTAAGATTAATCAGCCAGTGGATTGACTAGATGATCAATAAAAATCCCTTCCACTTGAAAGACACAGAACCCTTCATACAAGCCTACCAGAACATTCTTAGAATAGGAATCACTTATCTGGAACACTTTGATGATTGGAAATGACTTTGCCAAGAAGAATTTGCTCACGCCCATATTCTAGGATTGATGGTTCCTTTATAGAAATCACGTTGCTATAACACAGACAGACGGAAACTGAGAATATAGAAATTATGCTGATAACTCAGGCCCAGCATTTCCTATGGAAGGGGTTTTAAGTAGATAGTCCACTTGATGGGTCAGTGGTAGAGCAGAGTTCCCCAAATAGAAGCTGAGGCGCTGCCCCAGCCGGTGTGAGAAGTCACCTGAAGTTCTGATGCATACAATCTTCCTGGAGAAATGAGTAGGACAGCCCTCTTTTTCCCTCCACATAGCCCTCTCAGTCTTCCTGCTGCAATTCAAGATTTCTGCTTGCAGGCTGAGCTTAACGTTTACCTGAATTTCTCATTACAAGATTAAAAAATGGTAGAGGAGATGCCAAATGATCTGGCAGGAAATCCACAACCAGGAACCTAATTCAAACAGGCTTGGCGGACACAGAATTCTCATTTCTAACATAGTGCCTGGGAAAGCCAAGTTCCCTCCACGTCTGGTTGCAAGGAGTTAACAAATCCATGTAAACCTCCAAACTTATATTTTCTAGCAGAAAATCTGGCTCCATGTTCGTGATTGTTATATATGTTATTAAGAGGGCTAAATGTCACTTATATTTGTCACCACATTTGTGGAGCTGGATATCGGATATCTTATTCTTCAAAGCTGTTATATTTTGTGGTTGGAGACATATTGTACCAAACCACTCCTTTCTCAAACACTTGCCAAGGTGATGACAGAGAGTCACGGAACATGATGGAACTTCTCTTCCCAAATTCTTCTACCTCAGCTAAGTGAGTCTGAGTCAGCATCTACCTTTCCTGCTTTCTTCCATCTGTTGTCTGTTCACACTTGCCTACTTTATCATTTGATTGATAATCTGGCTCTCATATTGTTCCAAAGGGAAAGAAAACAATGTATCTTTAAATTTTTAATAAAATAAACTTAAGTAATTATAAACTCAGTGTCTGTCCAAGCCTATAGCCTTCTCAAGGGTACAGAGGCTTTGTCTACGTTTACCACTTGTCAGCTGCACAGTTGTTCCATAGATTCTGGCAAGATATTAAAATAAGAGGGAGCACAAGCTTGACGGGAGGGGCTCGAGGGGGAGGCTAAGGAACCAGTGAAAACATGAGGTCAAAAGTTTGTTATGCACCTGCCCACTGTACTGGCATTAGCTGAAAGGTTACTTTCATTTGAAGATGTCGAAAGATGCAAAATGGCACTCTTTCCTTAATGTTGACAAGAGCAATATAATCTACAAAATGCTCGTTTTTCTTGAGCCCATCAGACAGACGAGGTCACAAAGCAATCAAGTAAACTGAATCCAAACAAGGACAAGCCTCATCCAAAAAGAGCCAAGATACACAAACTTACCTTTGGGAGAGCACGGGACATACAACAAATAAGTGGATAAACAGAAGTCAGCTAAAGTTTGACAAATTCCTAATACCAAGTGTGACCCAGCATTTCAGTTGAGAATAGCCGATAGAATCAACACAGGGGAGTTCACACTCACATTCTCTATTCCACAAGCCTCCATCAGGTGCTTACTAGAAAATGTGGATGCAAGGCGAGTGACAAGGTAGAGGCCCTCTCAGTGGCACGGGCATAAAGCAGGTGATCGGCAGCTGCTAGTGACCAGGCTGAAGCTGTGCTACTTCCCTGAACTGCTCTCTCCTACAAAACAAAAGCCTTAATCTGCTAGGGAGGGAAAATAAACTCTCTGACTCCCAGAGCATGGTTATAGATGCATTGCTGCTCATGTAGGAGCAGAAGCAAAACATGTCTGCCTCTGGGAAAGGGGTAGGAAAGCCTCTCCTCCCAAGGACACAGCCAGAGATCCGTTCTTGCTGAGCGAGAGGTAGAAGCACAACTCCTACTTGAATCCAGCATCCTACATTCTTGACGAAAAGAGATTCGCTATTACTGGAGGAAGGGCAAGAAACCTCTGTCTAAGACCACCCAGAGATTAGCTGCCACAGGAAAGAGGAGCAAAAACAGAGAGAAAGCCCCACCCTTGAGGCCCAGGACATAAATCCTGCCTAAAGCTGACCAGGAAAACAAAACATGTCCTACCTCCACGACAAATCTAGCACTGAATAACAGCACAAACAATGTACCACTGGACAAGAGCTGGGAGAGAAACTCCTTCTGTGGCATAGTTCCTCAGGGACTGCCAAAACCTAAGAGTAGAGTTCAAACATGAGAAAGATCCTCCAGTTTCCCAGGCACCACACTGAGCAGCCAATGGAAGCAAACACTGGAAAACCTGAAGCCTGCGCTACACCAGGAATAGCTCTACCAAGAAAAAAGCCAAGCCCAACTCAACTACCGACGGCATGAAATCCAGTCCCCACACTGAGAGCTTCACTGAAGCAGAGGCAAGTTCTCTTCTGGCATAAATGCTATTTACCTCAGACTCTGGAGTTCTTTCTCAGTCAATGTCAATCATTTAGTCAAAAAGTGCAAGGCACAAAATGAAGCAAATAAATAAATAAATAAAGACCTATTGTTGATAGTTAAAGCAGTCAACAAAACCAGAGAAATGACCCAGATGTTGGAACAACCAGATAGGTCTTTGAAATAGCCATGGTTAATGTGTTCAAGTACCGAGTTGAAAAAATAGATCACATACAGGAACAGAGGATTCTTATAGCAGAGAGAAAGAAACTATTTTTTAAAAGTCGAGTACATGCTGGTGAAAAAGGAAAAAAACTATCAAAGATGAAAATGTCCTTCACTGATCTTATTGGCAGACCACATACTACCGAAAAAATAACCAGTAAATTAGAAGATAGGTAAATAAAAATTATCGAAGATGAAAAATAAATAAAAAGAAAGTAAAATGAAAGAAAGAAAGAGAAGAAAGAGAACAGTATCCAAGAGCTGTGGGGCAGTATCACTTGGCTTAATATGCATGTATTGGGGTCCCCAAAGGAGAAGAGAGACAGAATGAGGTATAAGACATATTTAAAGAGGTAATGGTTGAGAATTCTTCAAAATAAAATGAAGAAAACAAATCACAGATCTAAGAAGTTTAGAGGACACAACCTATATATGTCATAGTCAAACTGCCTAAAACCAAAGAAAAAGATAATTATCTTGAAGGCAAATAGAGGAAAGAGGAACATCACATGCAAAGAAAGGTAAGAACACAGCAAGCCAGCAGGCAATGGAATGACATGCTTAAGGTGTGTAAAGAATTAGAAATTGTCAACCCAGAACTGTATATCCAATATATACCTAATAAAACCATCTTTCAAAAATGAAGACAAAACAAGGATTTTTCTTTTCATACCAACAATTGCAGAGAGAATTCTTTCGCAGAAAACTCGTGCTACAAGAAGTGTTAAAGGAAGTTCTTTGGGCAGAAGGTTTGGTACTAGGTGAAAAACTAGTTTACCAAAGTAAACGGGAATACTAAAATGGTAAAAATTTGTATAAATTTAAAATATTTTACTCATTTTAGAAGATAGTTGATCGCCTAAAGCAAAAATAGAAACAATATATTGTGGAGTTTTTAGCATGTAGAAGCAAAAGTATACCAACAATAACACGTAGGGTGGAAGAAGGAAATAGAATTAACTGTTGTAAGGCTCTTTTACTTTGATGAAGTAGCAATATTATTTAAATGTAAGGAATGATAAGATAAAAATGTATATTATAAACTCTAGAGCAATAGTGAAAAGATATATAATTTATAAGCCTTCTTATAAGTGAAGGTAAAATGGAATAAAAATCACTCAAGCCAAAAGAAGATAGAAAAAAAGGAAAACAAAGAATAGATGAGACAACAGAAAACAATTATCAAAATGGTAGATTTAAATACAACCATATCAATAATTACATTAAATAAAAATTTCTGAAAACCACAATTAAAAAGCAGATATTATCAACTTAAATACAAAAGTAATTCCCAACTATATGGTGTCTATAATAATTCTCTTTAATATAAAAACATATAGGGGTTAAAAGTAAAGGCACAGCAGTAATTTCATAAAAACATTAATAAAAATAATACGGGAGTGGCTCTATTAATACTAGAAAAAATAGACTTCAGAACTAAAAATATTACAACAGATAAAAAGGAACATTGCATAATAATAAAGAATTCATCAGCAATTCATCAACCAGATATGACAATCTTACATGTAGATACACACAAAACCAGATAATATAAATTCACAAAACTAAACCAATAGAACTGAAAGGAGAAAGACAAATCTACAATTACTTTTGGAGACACCAATACCTCTCTCTTAGAAATCAATAGAACAAGTAGACAGAAAATCAGTAAGGTTATAAAAGACCTGAACAACACTATCAACCACTTTGATATAATTGATAGAATATTTCCATGCAGAATTCACAATCTTTTCAAGTGTACATACAGCATTCAGAATGATAGACCATATTTTGTGTCAAAAACCAAACTCCAACAAATTTAAAATAATTGAAATCATACACAGTATGTTCTCTGACCACAATAGCTTTAAACTAACAATCAGTAACAGAAAGAAATAGGGAAAATGTCCAAATGGTTGGGTGTTAAACAACATGATATCACAATGGAGAAGAAAGACAATTCAAAACTTAATACATAATAGGCTATGTGGTGATAAATGCTAAGAAAAATAAATTAGGATGAGATTATAAAGAATGATGAGAAAGGAGGTGATATTTACATATGGTTTTAGGGAAAGCTTCTCTGAGAAGGAGAATTTCAGCATGGACTCTAAGGCGTGAGAATATGGGGATCTGAGTAAATCACCCAGAGTGCTGCAGAGAGAGGTAAAGAGATGAAAAATATAAAAGAGAAATTAAGACACATGGAGAACAGAATGAAAGTTCCAATATGTATCTAATAGAAATTACAAAGAGAGAGAATAAAGAGAAGGATGCAAGATAATATTAAAACAGGTCTTACCTGAGAATATTCCAGAATTGATGAAAGAATTTATATCCACATATACCCACATATGAAACAATTACAAGCTCTAGGATACATAATACAGAATATAAGCAGGATACATAAAAATAAAGCCTTAGCTAGACAGACCTTTGTGAAACCGTAGGACACTAAAGACAAACTTTTAAAACAGTGAAAGATCTGTATACCGAAAACTCTAAGACTTTGATGAAAGAAATGGAAGACACAAATAAATAGAAAGATATCTTGTGTTCATGGACCAGAAGAATTAATATTGTTAAAATGTCCACACTACCCAAAGCCATCTATAGATTCCACACAATCCTATCAAAATTCCAATGGCATTTTTCACAGAAATAGAAAAAACAATCCTAAAATTCATATGGAAGCACAAAATATTTCAAATATTAAAGCAATCTGGAGAAAGGAAAACAAAGCTGGAGGCATCACACTTCCTGATTTCAAACTATACTACAAAGCTATAGTAATTAAAACAGTATGGTACTGGAATAAAAATAGATACATAGACCAATGGAAGATAATCAAGAGCCCAGAAATAAACCCTCACATGTACAGTCAAATAATATTTGACAGAGGATTCAAGAATACTCAATGGGGAAAGGATAGTCTCTTCAACAAACGGTGTTGGGAAAACTGCATAATCACATGCAGAAGAATGCAATTAGACCCCTATCTTACACCACTAACAAAAATTTACTCGAAATAGGTTAAAGACTTAAACACAAGACCTGAAGCCATACAGCTCCTAGAAGAAAACATAGGAAAAAAGCTCCTTGACGTGGGTCTTGGCAACCATTTTTTGGATGTGACACCAAAAGCACAAGCCACAAAAGCAAAAATAAAGTGAGACTACATCAAACGAAAAAGTTTCTGCACAGCAAAAGAAACAAACAAAAAAATAAAAAGGCAACCTAAGGAATGAGAAAAAATATTTGCAAACCATATATCTGATGAGAGGTTAATATCCAAAATATATAAGAAACTCATACAACTCAATAGCAAAAAACAAGACAATCCAATTAAAAAATGGGAAGAGGAACTGAATAGACACTTATCCAAAGAGGTTATACAAATGGCCAAGAGGTACGTGAAAAGATGCTCAACATCACTAATCTTCAGGGAATTACAAATCAAAATGACAATGAGAAAGCACCTCACACCTCTTAGAATGGCTATTAAAAAACAAGAGATGAGTGTTGGTGAGGATGTGGAGAAAAGGAAGCCCTTGTGCACTGTTGGTGGGAATGTAAATTGGTGCAGCCAGTATGAAAAACAGTATGAAGATTTCTCAAAAAATTAAAAATAGAACTACCATATGATCCAGCAATCCCACTTCTAGGTATATATCCAATGGAAATGAAATCAAGATCTTGAAGTGATATCTGCAATCCTATGTTCATTGGAGCATTATTTACAATAGGCAAGATATGGAAACAACTTAAGCATCCATCAACACATGAATGAATAAAGATGTGGCATATATATATACACACACACAACAGAATATTATTCAAACATGAGAAAGAAAGAGATCCTGCCATTTGTGACATGGATGGACCATAAGGACATTAAACTAAGTGAAATAAGTCAGAGAAAGACAAATACTGTATGATATTACTTACATGTAGAAACTAAAAAAAGCTGAACTCATAGAAACAGAGAGTAGAATGGTCGTAGCCAGGGGCTCAGGGGTGGGGGAAATGGGGAGATGTCAGTCAAAGGTATAAACTTCCAATTATAAGATAATTAAGTTCTGGGGATCTATTTTACAGCATAGTGATTATAATTAGCAGTATAGTATTATATACTTGAAAGTTGCTAAGAGTAGATCTTAAATGTTCTCACCACAAAAAAGAAATGGTGATTATGTGAGGTGATAGAGGTGTTAACTAACCCTACTCTGGTAATCATTTCTCAACATATAAGTGTATGAAATCATCACATTGTACACCTTAAACTTATATAGTGTTATATGTCAATTATATCTCAATAAAACTGGAAAAAATGAAATAAACTGCAGTATGTTTAAAAAAAAAAACAGTAAATGGCATATGAAGTATTGGAAAGAGTGTGTAATGTATTCTTTCAAGAACCTTGGCTGTAGGGGCCGGCCTGTGGCACAAGCGGTTAAGTGCGCTCGCTCCGCTTCGTTGGCCCGCGGTTCATGGGTTCAGATCCCTGGCGCGCACAGACACACTGCTTGTCGAGCCATGCTGTGGCGGCATCCCATATGAAGTAGAAGAAGATGGGCACGGATGTTAGCCCAGGGCCAGTCTTCCTCAGCAAAAAGAGGAGGATTGGCATCAGATGTTAGCTCAGGGCTGATCTTCCTCACAAAAAAAAAAAAGAAAAAACCTTGGCTGTAAAATAAAAGAGAAAGTTAGGTGGACTAGAATGAGAAAACAAACCAATTGCCTTTTTTGGCTTTAGTTGAGAAATTTGAATATGTTGAAGGCAGTTGGTGACAATATTGGTAAGGAGAAATAATTAAAGATGGTAGAGAAAATGTGATGGGGCCTATTTTAGTGGGAAGAAATGTGATTCAGACTCACAGTGGAGGAATTAGTCTAACACCGATGGACAGACGCCTCTTCTGTGGAAGCACAGCAAACGCAGTGAGCGTGGGATACACACGGATGATTGCAGGTGAGTGTTTTAAGTTTTTATAGCGCTGAATATTTAGATAGTATCCTGCCGCCTCTCAAAATTTTTATTTTAAGTGTTCCATAGCTTCTAGAAAGTAAATTCTGAAGAGCTGAAAGAAAAATGGAAAAGCTGCTAAATAACAATTGCATAATAATAGAATAATAAAAATAATAACAGGCATTCCAGTCTTAGCAGGCAAAAATCTAAGGGAGATGAGTACCCTTTACATAATCTGACACCCATCAGAACCAGGAACATAATGTTTCACTTCACAAAATACATTTTTGTAATTAAAAAAATATTTCTTGAAAAAAAACAATTAGTCTTATATGTACCTTATGAGTCAATATTATGTAAAAAAAAAATCTACATTTTATTCTAGGTTTTAAAGCCTGCCCTCCTAATCAAATAAGATGCTTATGGCTATGTGTGTTAATAAAAATCTCCAAAGACTCTACTATCTAATGTGTATTTTTAATCTCTTTCTCCAGATAACCTGATTTCTTTCTCAGATTTTCAGAATGACACATCATTGTTATGACACAATGAGGTAAGACTTCAAAGTGTGAGTGGGTGGTAGGCAGAATACAGCTAAAAAATAAAAAAAAAATGTAGGCTGGAGTCCCACATACCATTTTAAAAAACAGTCCTGTCTATTGCTCTCAATCACTTATTGCTAAAAATGAAATATCACAAGATACAAAGTGTCAGAGAGGCAGTCAAGAGACTTCCTTCAGATATTTCATTGCATAAAATTAATTGGTTCAATTGAAGTTGGAGGATTGTCTAGGGGTTTCTGATAAATGCTCTTTAAAAACCTTGTAGCAGTAGGTTTTGAAGTGAGAGGGAGATCTATTTATTAGTACAAGCTGTTCCAGTGGAGGCATTTATAATTTGGTCAAACTAATTCTAGAAATAAATGTTCCCATCAGAAGTTGCATGCATTGCCAATAAAATAAACATGAGCTAGAACTAGTGTGCAGAAGAGAATGTTGTCCTTAGTGGAAATACAATTTTTTTTTTTTTAAGTGAGATCAGAAACTCTAAGTAAATCTATTTTTCCTGCTATGGTGCAGAATATAAATAAGGCTCTCACCCTGGTCACCGAGTTAAGGGGAAAAGCCCTTAATGTCATATGATTCTCCTTCTTGTGAATAGAGTTTGGTAGAGGCATCTCGTTTGTCTTCAACTGTTATACCAATGGCAGCCTGTGAAAATTCTAAGACAAATCACAGGGCGAGAAATAGTTGGGAGAGTCATGATTCCACCCTCTCACCAATAGTTTAGAGCGTATTGTATTACAGTATCTAAAATGTAAACAGCCCTTTAGAGCTTACTGTTACTACCACAGCACGAGTCTCTTGGTTTCAGTGGTGATGAAATGGAAAGTGCTGGAGTCACTTGGCCTGAGTTTGCAGCTTAGCACTAAATCTTTTAAGTCAAGCTGGCCAAGTTATCTTCTTTGGGCCTTAGCTCTACCTGCACAAAATGGAAATGATAGAAACTGCCTCCATCAAAAAGAGTTGTTGAGTGAATTACCCAAAAAAATGTATGTTAAAGCAATCTGTAAATTGCAAAGACCTATATAACCTTAAGGAATTGTTACTATTGGGTAAGAGCATGCGAGGTCAAAGCTGCTCCAGATAGCAGGGCCAACAGTGAGTATGAGAAAATCCTACTTGGTCCCGTTTTGGGAAATCTTTTCATCAGTTAGAATAGTACTTTATGTACAAGCTTTTAGTTCTGTGTGCTTCTTAGAAGTGCTTGACCAAATAATATGAATCCTTTTAAGGAGCAGATTTCCTATTTTAATGACTTGCTAGGACTTAACGAACCACAATAATCAAATATGACTGATCATTATCATGCTCAGATGTCGTTGCAGGAGAGTGTCTAACAAAAGCTTGTTCATTGGGACACAGAGAATTGCATGTCTTGCTTACCAGAACCTCACACCGTGGTGAGGGAAGCAGGAAGCGCAACCAGCCGGGCTCAGTCACTGAGACTGAGAGCCAGGAGATAACAAGGGTACTGTTGTATTATTTTTCCCAATAAAAATTGGGCATCTGTCTCCAAATATCGACAATTTTTAGTACATTTTAAAATTCTTCCCCCAAACTTTCTCTTTCTCTACTTTTCTAAAGTTATATTTTTTCATATGTGGCTATTTTTCAAAGCGCTTGTCAGTGGATGTCGCTAGAATATAATAGGAAAAAACAAAACCCCACAGTTTTTCAGTGCCTCTATCTATAAAAACACAGAGATGTATTCTCTCATTTCCCTCCCGTGGAGAGGTGATGTATTGGTTTGTGAATGTGTTCCCACTCAAAGATTTTGTTGCAATGAAACAGTTAACTGACCTCAGAGGTGTGCTTCAAACTCCCTCTGAGGGAAAAATAGTGCTGGTACATCAAATAAGCATTTGGCATTACCAAAGAGCACTGGAAAAGACCCAACGTCATAGTCAGAGTTTGCAGCACGCTCCGGATAGTGGAGATGAGGGTTCAGATAAGATAGATTCAATTCTGAGAATTTTGTGTTAAAAGAATGAGTTCCATTTTAGAAGCTTTTGTTGTGCGGTGACCAAGTGTCTGCACTGCTCTAGGCACTGGGACCTCACTGGTGAATAAGACACAAGTGCCATCCTCAAAGAACTGACAAGAGTCCCTGGGCAGAGATTTCTAATTCCTGCGATGTGACGGAGAGACAGATGATGGATTGCATCCTCAGCCTAACCCAAGCTGACACAACTGAGTTGCCTATTAAAAGATGAGTAGATATCAACCATATCTGGGGAACATTGATAAAAGAAAAGCTTTTAAACCGAGAGCACAGCATAACCTAAGACAGTTCAGCATCAAAGGAACACAAAACATGAGAGAGAATGGCAAGAGATGAGGCTTGGAGAAATGAGCAAGAATCTTTATGAAGGGATTGTTTTCTCTGTTAAGGAGCTTGGACCTTACCCTGCAGATAGAGTTTCCAAACCATCTTATCATCAACTTGATCTGGAAAGGGTCTCTTTAAATATTTATTACCTCAATAGGCCTAGGATGAGGTCTGGGATATATCATTTACAAAGAAAAAAATCCTGTTAAAAACAAAACGGAAAAACACTATATAGAAATGTCTATCAGTATTCATAGTAAATATAATTAAATTTTGCTTTAATATCTTAATTGATTTAATATTGTATATTTACTTAATATTTTTCATGGTAAACCAACAAACTCTTAAGTGGTAGATGAGAACTTTCTTAACCTGTTAAATCAAATCAAACATATAGTCAATCAAATATAATCAAATACATAATAAAAAGCATGCCCTATTTTGAAATTTTAGAAATTTTCCCACTAATGTTAAGGACAAAACTCATCATCACTGTTACACAACATCTCACTGGAATATTTGATAGAGGAGGAGGAGGAAGAAGAGAAATAAGAGATAAAAAGACAGAAACAGAAAATGTGGGTATTCGCGATAGTAAAATTATCAACTTACAAAACCAAAAGAAATCTAGAGTACATTATTAGAACTAGTTAGAACATCTTCCACTATTGTTGAATACAAGATGAACATAAAAATTAGTGTTTCTATATATCAGCAATAATCATTTAGAAAATGAGACTTTTATGTGTGCGTGAGAGGAAGATTGGCCCTGATATTCCTCCACTTTGTATATGGAACACCACCACAGCATGGCTTGATGGGTGGTGCGTAGGTCCGCACCTGGGATCCGAACCTGCAAACCCTGGGCCTCCAAAGCTGAGTGCACGAATTTAACCACTACACCACTGGGCCAGCCCCTTTAAAAAGGATTTGAGGTGCTGGCCCAGTGGCGTAGCAGTTAAGTGCGGGCACTCCGCTTTGGCGGCCCGTGGTTCGTGGGTTCGGATCCCGGTCGCGCACCAATACACCGCTTGTCAAACCATGCTGTGGCAGGCGTCCCATATAGAGGAAGATGGGCACGAATGTTAGCCCAGGGCCAATCTTCCTCAGCAAAAAGAGGAGGATTGGCAACAGATGTTAGCTCAGTGCTAATCTTCCTCACACACACACACACACACAAATGATTTGACTTAAAAAGCAGAAAGAACTATAGAGTATCTAGAAATAAATCCACTAAAAGGTTTAAGACCTTTTGGGAGAGTATTTTTAAACTTTTGAAGGTCATAAAACAGACTTGAATAAATGGAAATGATACAAAATTCCTGGATGGAAAAACTCATTATCACAATAATATCAATTTCCCCACATTATGTATTAATTCAGTCATAGTTTAGTGAAAATTCCCATAGGATATTTTTATGGAGTGTGACAAAGCGATTCTAAAATTCAAAGAAAAGAGTAAAGATTCCAGAAGAATCAAAAAAGTTTTGAAGAAAAAAAGATGAGGTGGGGGCTTGCCCTACAAGATCAAGACATTATGAAGCCATGATAATTAAGACAGTGTTTTACTGGCCTAACACTAGACAAATAGGCTGATGAAAGTGAAAGAAGTTTCTAGAAACAGACCTACACGTATGGAAACCTGGTATAGGTCAGAAAAATTGATTTGGGGAAAAGTAGGACGATTCATTGTAGCATTGGTCAACAAATGATGCAGGAGCAAGTAAACATCCACAGCCCAAAACAAACAAAAAAATAAAGCTTGACCCATATTTCCTACCTTATATACAAGTTAACTAAAAATGGCTCATAGACCTAAATGTCAAAGAAAAAGAACTATAAAGTTTCTATAAGAAAACAGTAGAATATCTTCGTGGCCTTTGGGTTAGGCAAAGAGTTCTTGGATACAACACCGAAAGCATGGTCCGTAGAATAAATATATATGTTAATTGGCTTTATCAAAATTAAAAACTACAAAAGACCCTGCTAAGGGAATGGGAAGACAAGCCACAGACTGAGAGAAAAAAATGACCATTTCTGCCCAACTTGGGACTCCTCCAATGAGAACTCTGCTCTGAAGCTCCCTGCTGAGTTGGCCAAGACTTTGTCAGATCTGCATCACAATCTGAGGCTCTCCCTGCCAGTTATGTTTTGTTTCCTCTTTCCTTCCACGAGTTTCAGATCCATATCATCGTCCGAATACTTTCCGTGCCCAATCCTGCTTCCTTTCCTTTATCTTCTGAGGCTTATCCTCCCATAAACCCCTTGCTCTCTTCACTCTGTCTCATCATCTGCTTTCCAGAGGATATATACTAACACCGCACTAAATGCTAGAAGATAATGGATCATCACCATGAGGACTGAGTGAAAAGGTTTGGGACCCAAGAATTTTATACACAGTAAAGCTGCCAAGTGTAAAAGTAAGAGAAACACATTTTACAATAGACAAGATCTAGAAAAATATAACCCCACTACACATTTTGTACTAGATTTCTGTTGTATCATCTGTTCAATCTTCTCCTATGCACACCTGCAATAATTAGAGGAATTTAATCCATTTTCAGAAAATATCACAACCACCCTACACCACCACTACTTCTTCCTATCAAATTACATGACTGATGGATTAAATGAATAAATTAATGAAAGTCAGGCACATTTAATATTTTTGTGTGTCTTATTGAGAATAGTCAAGAATATCTTGAAAGAGAAGACTGGTAAATGTGGGTCACTATGCTAGATATTAAATCATAATATAAAATAAAAATTAAAAAGTATGGAAATGGAGAAATACACAAACAGATAAATTGTATATGGGAGAAAATATTTTTAAAAATATCATATTGGCAAAATATATAAAGAAAAATAATACTCAGCTTGCTAAGATTTTAGAAATACTGGCACTTCTATTTTGTGTATAAACAGTGAAGGGAAAATTTTTACAATATTTTTTGACATTAATTTGGCAATATGAACTAAACTCCTTAATAATGCACGTATTATAATATGGCCTAGGAATTCCACTTCTAGTACTTAATCCTAAAGTAATATTCATAGGATATACACCGAAATTTAGTTTTCAGGATATTTATTACAGCATTGTTTATAATTGCAAAAAATATAGGGAAGCTAAGTATGTGACTAAAATTAGGTTAATTAATGAACAAACTATGATTTGTATATACTAGGAATATCTTTTGACATTAAAAACAATGTTGTAAAACTGTAATTATTGACAAAGAAATGACTTATAGCATATTGTTAAGTGAAAAGAATTATGAAACTTGTGAAGAATACTACTAGGTTGTGAATATTTATTATAAATAACTTTTCTAAAAACATTATTCTGTTCCGAAGTGTAAGTATCATACCAAATGTTACCAACTAATAAGTAGCATAGCAGGATTTGGACCCAGATCTATCTGATTCAAAGGCATGCATACTTTTCAGTTACATCATGATATGTAATTTTAAAATAAAAAATTTTAATAAAAATATTAATACATTAAAAAATGAAATTGGTCAAAGGAGCTTATAATGAAAGCAACAGTATTCCCTCCCACCTCTACCCTACTCTAGTCCTACATTCCACATTTAAATTCTTTCTTTTTTTTTACTTCTAAGACTAAAAATAACTTCTGTTAGTCTCACTGTTACTTATTTAATCAAATATACTATCTATTGACTCTGAGATGTGAAATATAATGATTTACTTTACTGTATATTCATCTCATCCCCATACTTCTCTTTCTAATTTTTCATAATTATGTTATTTTGGCATCTCTATTGGACAAATTGTGCCTAAACCTTTATTTCTTATTCCACCAATTTTTAGAAAGTATTTCTTGACTCTCACTAAGAACTGAGGAAGATTTCCAGTGCAATGTTTTATAAAATTGGTGATAGTGGGGATCCTTATCTTTTCCACAACATCAAGAAGAAACTTTAAATATTTGACAATTAAGTATGAAGTTCATTATTTGTTTGTTTGTTGGTTTTTGTTAGATTCTCTGTCACATACTATGGAAGTAAACTTCTATTCCTAGTTTTGTGATGGTTTATATCATAAAATGGTATTGAATTTTATCAAGTTCTTTCAGTCTATTTAGCTAATTAAATCATTTTCTCCTTGATTCTATTAATGTGTTTAAGTTAATTAATTTCCAAATGTTAAACCAAGCTTACATCTTGAAATAAATCCAATATGGTCATAATGCACTATCCTTTTTTATATTGCTTGGATTTGGTCTGCTAATATATGATTTGAATTTTAACATTTCTGTTCTTGAAAGATTAATCTATAATTTTCCTTTATTGAGATGTCCTTATCAGGTTTGACATCAAGATTGTGCTGGCCTCATAAAAGAAGTTGGAAAGTGTTCTCTTTTCCTATTCTTTCAAAGAGTCTGTATAAGATCTGTGGCAGATTTGGTAAATTTAACAGGTGAAGCCGTATGCAATTGGAATTTTTTTTGTGGGTGATTTTTAATTACAAGTATCATTTCTTTAATGGATATAGAGCTATTCAGATTTTCTATTTCTTCTTTGTAAGTTGTGGCAAGTTGTGCTTTTCTAGAAATGTGTCTATTTTATCTAAAATTTCAAACATCTATTTTTCTAAATAATTTAAAAATATTTTTTATGATCTGTGGTGATGCCCCTTTTTCATTCCTGATTTTGATTATTTGTATCTTCCCATCCTTAGTATTTCTTGATCATTCTTACCAGAGATTTATCAGTTTTATTAGTGTTAACAAAGAATCATCTATGATTTTGTTTTTCTGTTATACATTTTGTTTCTATTGATTTTTTTCTCTGACCTTTGTCTTTACCTTTCTTCTACATTCTTTAAGCATAACTTAGTTTTTTTTTCCTTCTCTTTATTGAGGAATAATTTTGTTACAATAAACTGCATACATTAAGTGTGATTTGATGAGTTTTGGTAGTTGAATACACCTATTAAATCACTACCACAATCAAAATATATAATATTTTCATCATCCACAGAAGACTTCTTGTGCCCCTTTGCATCTCATCTCTCAGTCTGTCCTCAATTCCAGACAATCATTGGTCTGAGTTTTCACTACAGATTAGTAAACATATGAAATCATATGACATGTACTCTTTTGTATGTGGCTTATTTTACTCAGCATAATAATTTTTACAGGTTATGCATACCAATATTTTGATCACTTTTATTGTTGAGTAGTATTCCGTTGCATTGATGTACCATATTCTGCTTATCTAATTCATCTCTTGAAAATCTGCCGAGTTGTTTGCAGTTTTGGCTATCGTGGATAAAGCCTCTGTACATATTCACGTGCAAGTCTTTTACAGACATATGGTTTTATTTCTATTAAGTAAATATTGAGGAGTGGAATGGCTAGGTGATATGGTGGATATGTATATAATATTTGAAGAACAGTTTTCCAAAGTGTTTGTACAGCAGTGTATGAGAGTTTCACTTGACCCAGATCCTTGCCAACACTCCGTAATGTCAGATATTTTAATTTTAGCCATTATAACGATTTGTAGTGCTAACTCATGTTGGTTTTAATTTGCATTTCCTTGATCATTAATGATGTTGAACATTTTTTCATGTGCTTGTTGCCTGTTAAAATTTTCTCACAAGCTTAAACAAGTATTTATTTCTTCCTATAATTCTGTCAAGTTTTGCCTGATGTATTTTTAAGGCTCCATTAGAGAATATATACATATTCCTAATGTTTCTCTTCTTGATGAATTGACCCTTTCATAATATAAAATGTCCCTTTTTATCTTTGGTAGTACTGTTTGTGTTGACACCTATTTTATATGACATTAATATAATCCCTCTGACCTTCTTATGTTTACTGTTTGCATGATATGTCTTTTTCCATCCATTTATTTTCAACCTTTCTGTGTCATTATATTCAAAGTGCGTGTCTTGTAGCAAATAGTTGGTTGTTGTTATTTTATTGACTCTGATAATCTCTGTCTTATAATTAGAGTGTTTACTCCAATAACATTTAGCATAATCATTGATATGGTTGAAATTAAATGTACCATTTTATTATTGGCTTTCTGATTATAACCTCTGTTTTTGTTTCTCTGTGTTCCCTTTCCTTCTACTTCTGTATTGTTTATTTTTTTAAATTACATTGTAATATATCTACTAACTTTTTGCCCATTTCTCTTTGCACACATTAAGTTGTTAATTGTGTGTTTTTAGTATTCTGTTAGTTGTTTTCCTGGAAATGGCCACATAGATTCTTGACTTATTAAAGTCTATATAGAAATTAGTACTGTCACAACTTTCAAAGACCTTAGAACATCTTAACTGCTTTTACATCCTCCTCTCTGATTTTTATGCTTTATTCTTAGATATTATATGTATACAATATCATATGTGGTGTATATATTATATATAATATTTATCCCTATGTTATCAGAGGTTCGGGGATTCGATCGGAGACGTAAAAGACACTTTCCACTCCAAACAAATGGACTGAAGGTATATTTTATTATATAGAGGATAGTAAAGGTGACAGTCTGCAAACAGATCAAATCAAATATTAAGAGGAAAAAACATCAGCCCGACTGGAAAGGGAAAACACCCACATCGGCTGAAGAGAAATGACACAAATCAACCGGAAAGAGAAACACCAGGTTGACCGAAAAGAGAACACATCAAATCAATTACTTCATATCAAATCAATTACTTCACATCAAATCAGTTACTCACAACATCCACGCCCCACTGCCGGGAGAGTCCTGTCAATCGACATGGCTGGGCAAGGATCACACGTCCTGGGCAAGGTGTCCCTTCCACAGGTGGAACTCTCACCCGGTCTCAGTTTCCAGCAGTTTTTATACCATCAGTAATTTTCAGAGTAAGCAATTACAGAGTTTGCAGAGCAAGCATTTAGTGTTCCCATGCACAAATGGTTATCAGTGGCGTCGTGCACTGAGCCCCTGGCTAACGTCCCAGCCCAGTAGTTGCGTCGTGCATTGTTCTCTTTGGTTATCGTCCCAGCCCGGCACAGATGGCCAGTCCATCCTGTGCTACGACGCTCCAAGAGCCTTGAAATGTTACAACTTGCAACTCCCTCCGTGAGAGAAGGGCCAGTTCCCACCACGCAGAAAGCAGCCTTGTATTTCTTTTTTGTGCTGGTGGCTGTAGGTCAATGGAGCGGCCAAACATGGCTGTACTCATGTCAAGACATATTCGGCCGTGGCCGTCTCCATTAACCATAAGACACCATACGCACAGACAATGAACTTCGTACGCAAGTACATAAGGCACATCCAAGAATCCAAAATCCAATGACTACAATAATTATAAAACTATCTCGCAATAAAGGACCCAAACCCCAAGGTAACCAATCAAACAACCCCTTAGAATATGAAATGTTATTAACTTGATCTTGCAAATCATGTACAGCATCAAAGATAACATTAGATAAGGTAACATTTAGGCCTAACAAACTAGCTTGTAGAAGTCCAGATCAGCCCCCATCACGGAGGGTAGCAGAAGGCAGGGTAATAGAGAAATTATAACCAGTTCTCCGTGACTGGTCAGATATGGGCTTGTACCGAGAGATTGCTTGATGTTTCTGAGACCAAATTTCTCGGCCATTCATAGTCCAGGTTATAGGTCCCACTGGTGTAGAGCAGTTGGTCCAGCAGTGCAGGGTCAAAGGTTGTCCTACGGAGACATTAGTTGGCATGTAGGTCTGCAGCAGACATGGAAGTGCAGCACAGCATAGCAAACACAGCAGGAATATCTATTCACGCAAAGAAACAGAATTTTTAGGAACATGATATAATTGTTCATTTCCTGGATACATTACTATGAGCGTTGCAGTGGGCCCTTGGGCCACTACTTCTGCGGCACGTGGAGCCGCATTGGGTGGATGTGTCACCCACACCTTTGCTCCAGGTTTCCATCCATCTGTAGACCCAAATCCTTGCATTCCTCTTTTAGTTAATTCACTTGGAGGTTGTCCTTGTGACACATTTGGAGGCAGGAGGGGAAGCACCAATAATTGTCCCACTCGTTCCCCACACTCTACAGTTAGTACTGTGTCACTACCATTATATAATATAAATTTTATTTCTCCTTGATAATCTGGCTCAATACCTCCTCCTAGTCCATCAATACCTTTTCTCGCCAGTCCAGAGCGTCCTTTTAACAAACCAAAGGTCTTTTTGGGAAATTGTCCCCCTATCCCAGTAGGGACTATAGACTGCTTCTTAGGGGGCAATTGAATAGAATGAACAGTAGATAAATCGAATCCAGCCGCTCGCCGTGGGCACCTAAAAGGCGGTTTAGCAGACTGAGTCAGGGGCCAATAGGTTAAGGTCATAAGCTCATGGGTGGCGGCTGCCACTTCTGTAATCTTTGCTGGTAACAACCTTGACAGAGGAGTCTCATTAGGGCCTAATGGCCTGTTATTTAACACATTTAGAGCAGTACTTAGATGGTTGTGCCACCCTTTTAATGAGCCATGACCAAGTTTCTTTAATTGTTGTTTAAGCAATCCATTCATTCGTTCTATGAGGCCTGCAGCTTGGGGGTAATAAGGTATATGATAAATCCATTCTATATAATTTTCCTTGGTATAGGTTTGAATCAACTTACCTGTAAAGTGGGAACCGTTGTCACTCTGAATTTGCCTTGGTGTTCCATAATATAACTTGATTATATCTAATAATTTTATGGCACTCTGTTGGGTGGCCACTTTAGCTGGTATAGCCAATAAATAACCAGAATATGTATCAACAGCAGTGCAGGCATAAGTATATCCACAAGAATTTGGCAATGGTCCAATAAAATCTATTTGCCAGGTATGGGCGGAAATAATCCCTTTGGATATGACCTTGGTAGGGTGTGGAACTCCCGTTTATTTAACTGTTGGCATAACTGACACTGTTGTACTGCAGTGGCAATATCATCATGGGTGACAAGGATTCCCCTTTGTTGTGCCCACCTGTATGAAGCTTGTTCTCCCAAGTGTCCACTCTTTCGTGGACCCATTGTGCTAAGCCTGGGTTGTGCGTTGCACGAATCTGCACCAGCTGATTAGCATGAGAATTATGCTTTCGTTCTGCAGAAATTAAAGAACTGTGAGCATCAACATGAAATACAGTAACAATTGTATTTTGACACCATAACCATATGTCTTCCCATAATTTCTTTCCCCATATTTCTTTATCATTAATTTTCCAATCATGTTTTTTCCATTGTGGCATCCACGTTGCCAAACCTTGTGCCACTGCCCACGAATCAGTATATATATGACATTGTTGCCCCTGTTCTTGTTGAAGTGCCTGATACACCGCATAGAGTTCAGCATATTGGCTACTCATATTATCTCCGGTGGTGACAATTGTTTGTTGGGTGGATGGGTTATAGGCAACTGCTTTCCATTTCCGTGAGCTTGATATCATTTTGGCAGAACCATCTGTAAACCACGTATGGTTTTGTTGTTCTTCAGTCAATTGATCATATGAGACACCCCATTTAACAGGAGATTCTGTTATATCAGTCTTAGGTGACACAGTTGGTTCACTGCTATATTGAGACACTTGTTCATGCAATAGAGACAACCCCTTTGGGCCAGGTTTGGCCCGGTCTTGAATATACCATTTCCATTTGATAATATTAAATTCTTGTGCTTGTCCAATTTTATGAGTAACAGGCGTGCTATGAATCCATTGCATGATGGGTATTTGAGGTCGCATAATTACCTCATGTCCCAGGGTAAGGCTTTCTGAGTCTATTAGAGCCCAGTAGCAGGCTAACAACTGTTTTTCAAAGGACTATATGTTTCCCTGGAACAGGGAAGCTTGCGCCTCCAAAATCCCAGAGGATAACGTCGGGCACCTTGTTTTTGCCATAGACTCCAGCTGGCATACTGATCAATGACATCTACCTGTAACTCAATGGGTCCCGGTTTAATTGGCCATAGATCTAAAGCAGTCTGAATAGCATGCTTGGCTGCTTCAAAAGCTTCTTTTGTTCCATTCCCCATTCAAATTCATATTTTTTCCTGGTAACTTTATATAAAGGTGCAAGGAGCCGACTTAAATGTGGAATATGTGCCCTCCAAAATCCAAATAATCCAATAAATTTTTGTGCTTCCTTTTATTACGAGGTGCTGCAAAATCTAATATCTTTTGTCTAGCTTTAGGTAAAATTTCTTGTTTTCCATTATTCCAAAGTACTCCCAAAATTTAACATTTGAACTCGGCCCTGAATTTTAGCTGGATTAGTTTTCCATCCATCCTCCTCAAGTATGTCCATTACTTTTTCTAACTGTTGTTGTACCTTTTCTTCTTCATTTCCTTGGATCATAATATCATCTATATAATGTACTATTTGGACATCATCAGAAGCAGGTACCTTTGCCAAGGTTTCAGCAACCTGTCGATGGCAGATAGTGGGACTATGCACATATCCCTGAGGAAGTCTAGTAAAGGTATATTGTTGTCCCAGCCACGTGAAAGCAAACTGTTCTTGGACACTTTTAGGTATAGGTATGGTGAAAAGGCATTAGCCAAGTCTATGACTGCATACCAAGTGCCTGGATAACATTGCACTTTTTCTATAAGAGTAATCAAATCAGGGACGGCTTGAATAGCCGGAGTCACTTTGTTTAGTTCTCTGTAATCTACAGTCATTCTCCATGTCCCATCACCTTTTTAACAGGCCAGATAGGATTATTCCAGGCTGTAGTTACTCTGCGAAGGACTTTTACAGCCAAATAATCTTCTATGGTCTCAGATATTTCTTGTTGTCCTCCAGGGATGCGATACTGTCTTTGATTGATCACTATGGCAGGTGGAATTTCTACTTCATGATGCAAACATCCCACAATTACAGCATTAATATGAAAAGACAAAGCTCTAATAGCAAATTGGTATTGTCCATCAGCCAAATTTAATGTCAATCCTTTTAGAATATCAATCCCAATTATATATTCTGGTATTGGTACAATCATAACTAGATATGTGCTTGGGTAGTTGCCCAATTTGCATAGAAAGATTAGTGGTAACTGCCTGGATTTCTTTTCCTCCCAATCCAGTTATCAGAATTGATGTACCTTGAAACTTAGTTGGATTCCCATAGATAAGGGTGGCCTCTGCCCCTGTATCCACAAGTGCCTTCACACTAGTTGTAGATCCATTCTTCCAAAATATTTTAATTGGTACATGTGGTCTAATATCTTTTCTTATAGTGGCACCAATCGATACAGAGGTTTGGCCTTCCCCTCAATCACATAAGTCAGCAAGAAGAGGATCCAAGGGAGGAGGTGGTGCACTAGGTGCAGTAGGCACTGGGTTGGAAGCATTCTCTATACTGTCCCTTCTGTTCACTTGTTTTACATTCAGCCCTTTTTCTTTATATAGTTTCCATAATTCTCTAGTGTCAACTCCATCAATCTGGTCTTTAGGTACTCCTGCCTGGAGTAGGGCCAAAAACATATCACCTCGAGTTATTTTATCTTTTTAAAGAATGTTTCTCTTTTCTCTTCTTGGAGAGTTTTCAGTTGTCTGCCAGTCTCCCAAGTCTGCTAGCTGCATAATCTTATCTGCAAGTGTTGATATAGGGCTTTCAGTTTCATTCATGAGAAGGGTTGTAATTATTTGTTTGTATGCCGGAGGTGCAGTTTTTATCAACCTGTTTCGCACCTGGACACTTAAAGTCATTTCATTTAAAGCTTCACCACACCCCAGAAACACAGCCCGCTTCATGGTTTCTTCTCTCATCTTTTGAACACAATCTTTTAAAGTATACCAGGGTCTATTAGTGTCTGGCCACATATCATCCGTGGGGTATTTATCTTGAGCTCCTTTTACTGCAAGAGCCAATAAAGTCGTACCATCAGTGTCTTGTCCACGATCATTTGGGGGGTGAGCATTCATGCTCCAATCTCTGAAAGCTCCCGTATTACTGGATCATTGGACAAAATTACAAATTTAAAAGCATCTCCTGCATCCAGATTAATTCCTGTAGCGCCCATATCATATAGGCGAACAAGCCAGGTTATGATGGCTTCTCCAGGCTTTTGTGTAGCCCGGCTAAAATGTCAGAAATTTCTTGCTGGTTAAAATCCTCAATCACATCTTTCCTTAGAGGATGATTACCATCCATTTCCATCCGCCGACGGCGAAGAGGACGTGCCTCTGGGCGTTTGGGCGGTTTTTCCTCTTCCTCATAAGCAGTTTCAGAACCATCATCCCAGATATCACCATCCCATGTGTCCGGTCCCACTTAGACCGGCCGATGCTATGGCCATATGAACTTTTCGTTCATTTACCTTTCCTCTCCTCTTTCTATATTTATATTTGGCAACTCTTACAGCAGCCTTTTCTGCTATAGCTTGGTAGTTACGAGCCTGATCTCCCAGTGCATGATATTGACATTGAATCACAGCCAAGCGAGACTGCAAATCTGAATTCTCTTTTTCCAAGAGTGCCTTCTCTTTCTGTATCTTATCCCTATCTTCTATAGCCCGACGATAAGCAGTCAACAAACACCAACCTCGCCGTGCCAAAAAAGAAACATCATCTTTCTTTTTCCTTTCCACCGTCTGCAAAGCTTTGGTCACATCCAACGGTTCAAATTGTCGCAGACGAGCATCCCAAGCTTCACATAACCCTGACCTACGAGCCCACTCCCCAGCCAGAGTGCAAAAGGGAGGGTCCTCCCATCCTGGAATTTCTTCCACCTTGGCTTCAGGTGCCTTTCGCTTGAATAGGAAAGGCATCTCCTTAATCGAATCCTGCTCACAGCGCCAATTATGTTATCAGAGGTTCGGGGATTCGATCGGAGACGTAAAAGACACTTTCCACTCCAAACAAATGGACTGAAGGTATATTTTATTATATAGAGGATAGTAAAGGTGACAGTCTGCAAACAGATCAAATCAAATATTAAGAGGAAAAAACATCAGCCCGACTGGAAAGGGAAAACACCCACATCGGCTGAAGAGAAATGACACAAATCAACCGGAAAGAGAAACACCAGGTTGACCGAAAAGAGAACACATCAAATCAATTACTTCATATCAAATCAATTACTTCACATCAAATCAGTTACTCACAACATCCACGCCCCACTGCCGGGAGAGCCCTGTCAATCGACGCGGCTGGGCAAGGATCACACGCCCTGGGCAAGGTGTCCCTTCCACAGGTGGAACTCTCACCCGGTCTCAGTTTCCAGCAGTTTTTATACCATCAGTAATTTTCAGAGTAAGCAATTACAGAGTTTGCAGAGCAAGCATTTAGTGTTCCCATGCACAAATGGTTATCAGTGGCGTACGTGCACTGAGCCCCCTGGCTAACGTCCCAGCCCAGTAGTTGCGTACGTGCATTGTTCTCTTTGGTTATCGTCCCAGCCCGGCACAGATGGCCAGTCCATCCCGTGCTACGACGCTCCAAGAGCCTTGAAATGTTACAACTTGCAACTCCCTCCGTGAGAGAAGGGCCAGTTCCCACCACGCAGAAAGCAGCCTTGTATTTCTTTTTTGTGCTGGTGGCTGTAGGTCAATGGAGCGGCCAAACATGGCTGTACTCATGTCAAGACACCCTATAAAAAAGTATTATTATTATTTTTAAAAATCAGCATTTATTTATATTTACCCACATATTTAGTCTTTCTATTGTTCTCATTTTCTTCCAGAATCTCTATGATTTCTCTGCATGAAGAATTCCTGTTTGTATTTTCTTTAATGTGATTCTGCTGCTTCTGAATTATATCACTATTTCTTTTGTGTTTTTTAATCAAAATCTTTATATTCTCTCATTTTTGAACAATATTTTCAATGATTGCAGAATTCCAGGCTAGAGAGATTTTATGCCCCCAATGCTTTTAAACTATCATTCCATTGTCCTTTGACTTTATCATTCATGTTCAGAGTCAACTATCATTCTTACTGTTGCTTTGAATGAAATGTATCATTTTCCTCTGTCTGATTTAAGATTTTCTTTATGTGTTTGTTTTTCAACACTTTGACTTTACGAGCTTAAGTGTTTGCTTTTTAATTTTGTTTAGGATCACAGAATTTCTTGAATCTGTGATTTCATGTCTTTGTACAGGTTTTGGAAAATTCTTAGCCACTATCTTTTCAAATATTGCTTTAACCCCACTTTCCCTCCCTCTTCTCCTTCTTGGACTCCATTTACACATATGGTAGACTTAAAAAAAATCATGTCTATACTATCTTATGCTCTATACTTTGATTTCTCTATGCTTTAGTCTGGATATTTTCTTCTGATATATCAGGATTACTAATTCTATCACTAATTTTTCTCTTTTGCTATTTCTATTCTGCTGTTAAACACATTCAATTCTAAATTTCAGTCATGTTTCCCATTTTAGAATTTCCACTTGATTATTTTTTTAATAATTTCTGCTTCTCTGTAAAAACTCCCCACCTCTTCATTTAATTTCTTTTAATTACATTTATTTTTTTGATTCTTGCTTATTTTTCTCCAGGTCTGCCTCAAAGCTCTCATTCTAGTATCACAATTATTTCATTCCAAGGCTAGTTCCTTTAACTCATAATATCTCTTTCTTTGTTTTGTCTCATTTTTCTGATATACAACCTCAAATAACTTTCTCAGAAACAGTGAATAAAAAGTAAAATTTATGAATTCTTACATGTCTAAAAATATCTCTTTTGCTCTCAACCTTGATCAATACTTCAGTTGAATCTCAAAAGTTGTGTTTAAAAAACATTTTCCACATGAATGAATTGTTTTATTTATCAACATCCAGTGTTGCTAATAGTAGGTATGATGCCAGTTTGTTTCTTTGTTCTTTTTCATTTGTAGATGAATTAGGGATTTGAGTGGGGCGACACCTGGGGCAACAGTCCAAAAAGATATAATCAGTCTCGCACTTCCAAGCCCACAGTCTCTCTTGCCTCTCTACCTGGGAAGTTAAACTCATGATTCCACTGAAGTTTTCTTGTGCATATTATGAAATATGGCTCTCTTTGCTTTGTTTTACTTTTCAATATGTTAATATGTTTCCAACTGCTTTCAGTCTTCCAGAAATGTATTTATCTCTCTCCCTTCTCACTCCTTAACATTGTCTCCCAGTATACTTCATCGTTTAGGGTTTATACTTTTTTAAAAAAGGAGTTTATTTCTGCATAGTATCAGAGGAATGAAAAGTAAATGAGTATTCTACATTTACTTTCTTAAGTCAGAACTCCATGTCACTTTTAAAATGAATAAGTGAGCAGGTAAATGAAGAGACATTTCATTACAGCCACTTACTTATGTTAAGCATCAATTGTAACATCACCATGACATATCCCAACTTTGCCTTCAGGATTTCTCGTTCTACTTTTTATTATGCCTCTTTGTTTTTCATTTTTGGGTGAATAATGAATGCAAGTTAAATAAAATAATTGTGGCCTGACCCTTTCTATGCCTACCTTTTTTCATAAGTCAGACCGGGAACTTGTGTTTCTTAAAGAACTTGGGATAAAAGGCTTTGACCAGAGATTCACCAGCATAATTTTAATTTTTTGAATCTCTATAAATTCTTCAATAGAGATAAATTTCAATGCCTTTAATGATTGGCACCACAGAATTGAAAGAACTTCAAAAAACCTCTGTCATCAATCATGCATGGCAGTTCTTTACCCAGACACATGTTAAAGGATTTAACGGGTTCTTGTGATGTGTGCGCCTTAAAATTTCTGAGTTTGATATAAAAGAGCTCACTAGGATATAATTAACTCAGAACTTAGACCCTTGTGCATAATTTAGAGGCAATTACAGTTCAAGGAAATAATAAGCCAACTTTTCAAATTCAAACAAAAAACAATCTGGAAAAATAGAATTAATCACTGGCAATTACTGAGTTAAAGTGTCTAACTTATTACCTGAAATACTCCCACGTAATCATGCATTCAACTTTAACTGAACCAGTAATTGTAATCATAATTAGGGATGTGCAGGCATTAAAAACGTAAAAGATCATAAAACACATGAAGCTACTATTTAAAAAAATAACTACTTAAACTTTCCACCTACAAAGTTTGTAATGTAGTTTAAAGTCCTTGGTTGTGCCTTACAATCTGAAACTTGCGATAACTTGAAATGATTCTCAGACACAATATAATTTTGTACAATTTTGGAACATAGGTTTGAAAAATCAAATAATAGAAATCCTGTTTGTTCCCGTAAGCATTTTTAACATTTTTTCTGAGACCTTATTTGGGTATTAATTGTATTTTAAAGCAACCAATATGCTAACTACAAATCCTTTGCAATATCTCATTAGCAGAGCCTGAGGTTAGCCTTTTTTATTTATCACTACATTTGAAAATAATAAAAATCATTTCAAATTTTTCATTAAATTCAACTAGCTTCTCCTTCCTCATTAGTTCAAATAAATGGAAATTTTACTATACCTAACAGTAGTTTTAAAACCTCTTCTCACGTAAATACTCATTAAGACTATAAAATGACATTTCTTCCTGTAATCCAATGTTAAGGAAAATTAAAAGGTTTAAAGATAATTGTGAAGATTTATTCATCAAGAGGGAATGTTTATTTCATTTTAAATAAAAGTCAGTTCTATGACTGCCCATAAATTGAAGAAAGCAGCATCCTTGCTTATCTCTTAGTTTCTGCACAAGTGAGTCTCCAGTTCAGATGTGTCCAGAATGCTGCCACCAACTCTGCACACTGTTCCTTTCTTTTCTCAGTTATCCTACCAACCTCCCTAAATTGAATTTTGGAAGGTTACTTTTTTATTATCATTATAAGTAAGCATTAAAAACAACAACTAGGGGCTGGCCCCATGGCGTAGTGGTTAAGTTCAGCACTCTCAGCTTTGGCGGCCCAGGTTTGCAGGTTCAGATCCCAGGTGCAGACCTACACCACTCGTCAGCCATGCTGTGGTGGCAACCCATATATAAAGTGGAGGAAGATTGGCACTGATGTTAGCTCAGGGCTAATCTTCCTCAAACGAAAAGAAAAAGGGGAGGATTGGCAATAGATGTTAGCTCAGAGTTAATCTTCCTCAGCAAAAAAAAAAAAAAAAAAAAAACTAAATTGCTTTCCTATATAAAAAGTAGTTCAAACTTAAAATGAAAAGACATTTTTAAAATATCAGTTATTTAATATTATTATGGCGTATTGTAGACATCAGTAAGTGGCTTCAGAGAGTAGTAAAATTTTAATATGAAGAATGAGATTAACTCTTGGTTAAAAAGCAAAAAACAAAAAAAGCAAATAAAATAACAACAACAAAAATACCCTAAAATAAATCTGTAGAACTATAGCTGAGGAGATTTAGGAAATGCTTAAGGCTAATAAAGAAAGATTAGGTTGTTCCCTTAGGACTTGAATATAGCCAAAGCAAGTCCAATCTAAACAATGAGCTGAAAATAAAGGAAAATACAAACTCAGACAAGAAGCCTGTGTATCGTCTAGCAAAAGATACACTATCACCAAGAGGAAGCCTGGGTCAAAAGCATCCAGAGGAAGCCATCTGTCTTGGTCATTGTATCCCTAGAGAGAAGATGATCAATCATGGCTAGCTCCATGGCCTGATGTCAGTAATTACCAACATTGTCCAACTACTCCCTTTGCTCTGATTCCATGCCTAACGAATACATTTCCTATAGTAATTTGGCTTTCATATAGACTTTCCTAGAAAGGAGAGGATGTGCTAATGAAAATACAAATTGTCTTAAACATGGTATGGTTAAATATCTCATTCTAAATCAATAAATAAGCAATCTTGTTTTTAGAGCTATATCTTACTAGTCTAATTATGGAAAACCTACATTATCAAATGAGCTTAATCAGAATACTGACAAAATTTGTGTTTTTTGTCCTGCAAGGCTGAGGATTGACACCTCGATTGTCATTTTGTGAGACCCAAATAGAGAAATCAGCTGGACTCCTTGTCAACACCTCAGATATTTACGTTTTCAGTTTAATTTCATAAATATGAAACAGTATTCCATGGTGTAATTGAGTGATTACTTTTGTACTTGTATTATTTCTTATTCATTTACTCAACAAATATTTATTGAGAAATTATACAGTCATGTCAGGCATCATGCAAAGCACTGATATGCCAAACAGATCTTGGAACATCCCACGATGGAATTTACATTCTACAACTAACTAGCAGTTCTCATCCATTGAGCATGTACTATGTGCCAGGCACTGTTCTAAGAACTCCGGTGACAATTATTCCATTTAATCTGTACAACCACTCAATGAGATGTTCTTATTTTTAGTCTCTTTTTTTATGGTGAGGAAGATTGGCCCTGAGCTAACATCTGCTGCCAATCTTCCCCTTTTTGCTTGAGGAAGATTGTCCCTGAGCTAACATTCATGCCAATCTTCCTTTATTTTGTACATGGGATGCCTCTACAGCATGGCCTGATGAGCAGTGTGTAGGTCCACGCCCGAGATCTGAACCTATGAACCCAGGGCTGCCGAAGTGGAGCACAGGAGCTTAACCACTGTACCACCCGGCCTGCCCCTCTTTTTTTTTTTTTCACAGATGAGAAAGCAGAAATAATTAAAGGTAAAATAACTTCTCAGAATCACACAATTGCAATACTAAGTCAGAGGCAGAGTCCATATAGTGTATGGATTCCCTGGTAAGAGAGAGAAATTAACTATACACACACAAAAATACCAATGTAAATGGTAATTAGTCCTATAAAAGACAATGTATAATGATCTATGAGGGTGATGTGAAATAAGACCAGATATGTAGGCAGGGAACAAATCATGAAGGATTTTTGTACCATGTTAAGGGGAAACCACTTAAGAGTCTTAGCAAAGAAGAGATTGGCTATTTTAAGAGATCCCTTTGATTGCAACGTGGAGAACAAAATTGAAGAGCATGGGTGGATGTGGAGAAACCATTTAGAAGGAATTTTAAGAAGCTAATGTATGGTGATGGATGGAAACTAGACTTTTGGTGGTGGGGCATGACATAGTCTATACAGAAGTCGAAATATAATTATTACACCTGAAATTTATACAATGTTATAAACCAATGTTACCTCAATAAAAAAAAAAGACAGAAACCAATGTGTAAAGACTGCATTGGAGGTGGCAGAGATGGAGAGAAGTTGACTGCTTAGCAGCATTGGGACACAATGTAACAGAACTCGCGCAGCGTTAGGAGAGAGCGATAGGTCAAAGGCAATTTTTAGGCATCTGACTTGCCCAGCTGAATAGATGGCAAAGCCACCCCTAAGACAGAGAAAGATAAAAATAAGCACATCTTCTAAATTATGCTTGCAAATCCTTCCTAATACCGTACTTTTTTAAATGTGTCAAATCATAGCCAATTGTTTCTTCACTTTCTGACTGTCAAAACGTATATTTCAGTGATGCCTTCTTTACAGTCTCACCATAGGTCTATGTTCTTATTACAAGGATGCAGGGAATGATCTCTGTCAGTCTAGAATACTGTTCTCATTTGTCCCTTCCTGAACCTTCCCCTTTTCTTTTCTTCCCCACTAGAAATTTATTTAAAAAAAAAAAAAACAACTTTATTTTCCATATAGTCCTTGCCCGCACACTTGCACAGCCTCCCCCATCATCAACATTCCCCACCAGAGTGGTATATTTGCTACAGTTGATGAACCTACATTGACAAATCATGTAAAGTCCATAGTTTGCATTACAGTTCACTCTAAGTGTTGTACATTTCATGGGTTTGGACAAATGTATAATGTAGCCATGGTTATAGAATATTATAGATTATTTTCACTGCCCTCACCCTCTATGTACCACTAATTCACCCCTCCTCTCACCCCTGGCAACACTGATCTTTTCACTGTCTCCACAGTTTTGCCTTTCCCCAAATGTCATACAGTTGTAATTATACAGTATGTAGCCTTTTCAGATTTGCTTCTTTCACTTGGTAATATGCACTTAAGGTTTATCCACGTCTTTTCATGGCTTGATAGCTCATTTGTTTTTAGTGCTGAATAAGATTCCTTTTTCTGGATGTACCATAATTTATGTATCTGTTCACCTACTATGGGACATCTTGGTTGCTTCTAAGTTTTGACAATTATGAATAAAGCTGCTATAAACATCCATGTGCAGGTTTTTGTGTGGACATAAGTTATTAACTCCTTCAATTGCTGGATTGTACGGCAAGAGTATATTTAATTGTGTAAGAAACTGCCAAATTGTCTTCCAAAGTGTCTGTAACACCTACTAGATTTTTAACTTCACTCATATTTCCAATATTTCTTGAGGACTTAATATTTGCCAGATATTGTACGCTGGAAATCCAGATCATTATTCAAGATTCTACCTAATAGCACCTCCTCCTGGAAATCCTCTCCCTCTTAACCCTACCTTCTTTCCAGCCCCTCAGATCTTTTCTTCAACCTGTTTTATAAGAATTCATTTGTTTTGAATTCAAACTACTTGTTGGCATACCTAACCCCTAACTCCATCTTTAAATATGTTTTGTATTTGTGTCTCTATTTTCCTCATGCCAAGCGTGGTTTCTTTTACACATAACAGAGGTTGTGTTTGTTGGTAGAATTATATTGATTAGAGATCTATAATAAACAAAATAATGCCTAAGTATGCAGATTTCTAATAAGAAATACTCAGTTGACCATGAGTTCAAATACATTAGAACTCATTACCAAAATATTATAATTATAAAAGTTGAAATTGTAGAAATTAAAGATACACATTTTTCTAAGTGCTGATGCCTCTTATAATATGTTTCCTATTTGAATGTTCCAAATATTTCCATATCACTGATTAAGTGGCTCAATTTTGCAGTGACTCCGAGAAGTGTTCAACCAATGCAAAGAATCATGCTTCAATAAGGAAGAGAAGAGCTTAATCTTCGTTTCAGATCCATGCCCTACATTTTCGAGTAGCGGTAATGACTGTCTTCACGACAGCTGTTTTCTATGGTTTCATCAGTTGATCTTGAGGAGCACAGTTCCTTGGAAATATGAAAACTAAAGTACATTTTCTGAAAACTTTGAAAAATAGGATGAAACATTAATCAAAACCAAAACAACCATCTGTAAGAGTTGTATCCTGTGCCTGGCGCTAGAACTATTACTGGTTACTGAAAGGAAGGATCAATTACATCAGTAATTCATCATTAGCCCTGAGGAAGTCTACTCGAGTGTTCTCACAGCTGATTGGAGTAGAGGCGAATCAGAGAGGGCTGTGAAGGACACAACTGCTGCAACTTTACATTGTTTGACTATATGCAGGTTCTGTTGTGAATGAAGCTCTGACACTTTGAAAAATCAGCCCATTAGTGGACATCAACCCTAAAACCAAAATTAGAGGAAAAAACTACAGTGAATGTCGTACAAAGAGAATTAAAAACATGACATTTACATAAACACCACTTTCTAATTTAATGACCTTAGGCAAGTTCCCTAATCTTGCTGTGCCTCCATTAACTCCCCTGTAAAGTGGGGACAATGATAGTTCCTACCTCCGATTGTTGCTGTGGGGATTAAGGGGTTAATACAGGCAAATTGCTTTGGATACATGGTCACTATCAATACGGGTGTTTTTGTTGTGGTAGTTGTTACTTCCCTGAGATGCCTTCCATTTTATTTAGTTAATTGTCTTTTACAATGTCCAATCCATGTAGGGTCTACAGCGGGGTGGAGGCCAGAATGATTCCTCTACTCTTTCAACTCATCCTCCTCCATGGCTCTTCAATAAGTTCACGTCTTTGTGTCTCTGTTTTTTATATCTGCTCTGGGGAGTACATAATTCCCCTTCATTACAAACAACCCCCCTATGGATGTCTTCTCTTCCCTTTAACCTCTGTCCTCCCAATCCCCAGTGTCCCATCTTTTTCTCTTCATTTCCTGATATGAAGTGGTCCTCATTTAGTTCCATTATGTTCCCATCTATCTAAGTAGGATGGAGGATGGAAGCGGGGAGGACAGGTGAACATCCATTAGAAGACCCTACTCCATTGTCAAGTTGAGCTTTCTCTTACTGTTCCTAAAAGTATCTCTATTCCTTCCTCACCTTGATTTTGTTGTCCTAGGTTTAAGGTCTGCTAGGCCTAAAAAAAATGGCTCTAGGAAAAGGATAATGTTAAAGGATAAAAAACCCTCTTCCAACAAATCACAAATGATCTTGAAAAATCTAGATCAAATCATGCCTCTTCCCGTTTAAAACACACTCATAGCTTCTCATTGTATTTAAGATGAAATCCAAACTTCACACTATGGCCAGCCAGACCCAGTATGATCTGGCCTCTGCCTACTGTTCCCACCTGTCTCTCACCACTCTCTCCTCCTCTGTGCATCACTGGCCTTTCCTCAGTTTCTGGAAAGTTTAGTCTCTCTGCTACTTCAATGCAGCTCTCTGAAACAATCTTCCTTCACCTCTTTCCCTGAATAATTCCTTTGTCTCCATCAGGTTTCAGCTTGATTGTCACTTTTGTTGCAAGGCCTTTCCCTTTCTGACCTCTCCACCTAAATTAAATTTTATTCATTTTTATAACAACTTGTGTTTCCCTCTGGAGTATCAGTCATAATTTATAATTATATATTTATTAGTTTGATAGAGTTCTAAATGTTGACCTCCTCCAGCAGGCTCTGCATGGACCATGTCTGTCTGGCTCATGGCTGTATCCCCATGGATTCAGGTGAATGTTTGTTCAATAAATGTGTCTATGAATTCATAGTGTGGAAAACACCTAAATGCATGGTGTTTAGAGTTCTACAGACATTACCAGCTGTGGGACCTGGGGCTGTTACTTCTCTGAGCCTCAGGTTCGTCATCAGCGAAATGGAATCATGTTCCTCAGTCTCATGATAGAATCTTATACAAAGTTCGCAGTGTTGGGACAGGTGCTTGGCAAATACTCAGGGACTCTCATCTGGCCTGCCTGCTGCCACCTTCGCCTCCCACAGTCTATTTTCATAGCCAGCGTGTAAAAAGAGAAGTTGGATCACACTATTCTCCTGCTTGAAATTCCCCAATGTCTCCCTATCTCATTCCAAATTCCTTGGAAACACACAGCCCCATTTTTGGCCCTCTCTCCTCCTCTCCCCCTCCTTCCCCTTCCCAATGTCCTCTCCTACCCACTCTTTCTCTCTCTCCTCCAGCCACACTGATCCCCTTAATCATCTTCAAGCATATTTCTGTCTCAGGCCCTTTGCATTGGCTGTTCCTTTCATTGGGAAAGTTCTTTTCAGGAATCAGAATGGCTGGCTTCCTCACCCTCTCCAAGGACTATTCTATTTTAATTGCAATCACTCCTTGCCCTCAGCACTCCCCACCCTCCTTGGTCTGCTTTACTTTTTGTCATATGGCTTATTTAGCCTTTAAAACACTAAAAATTACTTATTATGTTTATTGTCTACCTTGCCCCACTAGAACGTAAACTCTATAAGAACAGACATGTTTGTCTGTCACATTAATTGTGTATCCCAACACCTAGAACAGGATCTGGCCTAGAATAGGTACTTAACCAATATTTTTACTTAATAAATGTGGCTATTGTGTTACGATTATTACTATCATTATGTGGAGATGAATTCTATTTTCCTCAGGCACCCTCCTATGGATTCTGTCCCTTTTTCTGTAAAAGAAAAAGTCTAATTGCTTGTCACTATGATGCTTTCAAAACAATTTGTCCCTTCAGACAGTTAATTAAGGGCAAATAGCCAAAAATGGCCTTGCATTGTAAGGCAAATTGGGCTTTTTTGCCATTTGGTCAATCTTATCTGAAATATCCAGTTTTGCAAAATATTTTTCAAGGGATCCTCTCTTTTTCTAATTTGGCATTCTAGCTTTCCTGCCAATTTCTACATCTTATCAAAGCTGAATATTTATTTGCATTAAGCCACAAATAGAGAAAGCATCAGGACCTTTTCATTCTTCCCTGTCCCTCGGTCCCTACCCTGAGGCCCCATTAGGTGATTACGGGCCTGTCTCCTTGTGTATCTGGTCCGCTGTGCCTCACCACATCTTGATTTCCTGATTTTGCCTTACGTAATCCTGCTGCTTCTCAGTCGCTCACACTGATTTAGCTACTTGGCCTGATTACGGCTTTGATTGGCATCAATATTTGTCTTTTAGAACTCTATTTGATCTCGCTTTTCCAATCTGGTCCTGTTACACCTTGTTATAATTTCTAATTTCCCTTTAGGGGTGTCTTGGGCTTGAGACTGCGGGCAGGAGGCAAGAAGGGGCCACAATTGCAATGATCTAGGTGGTGGGAAGTTGATATAAAAATCAAGGGATTAATTTAGGTGTTAAAACACCTCATACCGTTCCCTGGCAGGATGGTCACATGAGAGATACAGGAGGAAAAGACTCCTTTGGGATGCAAAATTATGGAAGAGAATGAAAGCTGGTGAGAAATGAAGACAGTTGCTTTAGTTCCTCCAGGGCAGAAAGACCATGTATTACTTTACTTTTGTGTCCTAAGCACTTAGTGTAATGTCCAGTACAGAGCAGGTGTTGAACACATGTTTCCCGTTGAATACGCTGGTGAAGACGCATATATGGCAGTGGTACTTATTATAAATCTGCAGTGGATTATTATTGTTGCTATGTTGTTATTTCCATTAGAATTATATCATGACTAAGCAGTTAGCATAATCTAAGGATATGAGAGAAATATACAAACAATGTACGCTTTAACATACTTTCTATGGCAGAAAAAGAAGCGGACATGGGGGAGATAGAGCAAACTAGCTCGCCAGTGGTTAAATCCTCAGAAAGAGTCTCCTAGGGTTGTAGGGAGGATTAACTATGTGAACCCATTTGTAGCACTTACAAAAGGACTGCCGTAAGTGCTCAATAAATGTTAGATATCATAAATGCTAGTTACTATTTTACTATTTGTAGAGCTTTTTAAGAATGTATATTCCTGATTCTGATACTCAGGACTCACTTAGTAGGTCCAGGCTCAGGCAGCCAGAGTTTCAAAAGCTGCTAATGATTCTAAAGCCAGTCATTGCCCTACCCCCTCTAAGTCCCAGGAGCCCTGTGTGCTCACAGGTGAGAAAGACACTGCTGAGGAACTCTGAGCCTGGTTCCTGCTCTGTCATCTCTTACACCAGTCCCAGAGCCAGAGAGAGACAGGAGCCATATTCCTTTTCATGTCGTGTGTCATTAGTCTTAAAACTCCCAATGATTCTTGCCTGTAATGTATTTCAGAGGGGGGCAATCATAATGTTTAAGGGCACAGTCATTCGTCTTTCTTCAGACACGAGGTTTATACCTTGGAAAAACATCGTAATAACATTTTCATGATTATAGGTAGTATAGGGCCCTAAAGATAGTGAGAAAAACATCCAAATGCTAACTGTTCCTAGTGCTTCATGGGAATTTCCAACTCAGCATGTCCAAAATGAATTTCATTCTCTCCACTCCTTATCTGGCTTCTCTCACAGTATTCTTTTTCTTAGTTAAATGGCCCATAATCTAACCAGTCTCCCAACTTAGAAACCCAGGGTTTATCCCCATCTACTGTACCCTATGCACCTCAAACAGTAGATTATTCACATACATATGTATACATGTATATACATAAAACGCAATAGTCCCCTGCCTCGGCCCCTTCACCCCTTCTTCTGCCACAATGTCCTCTATACCACATCACTCCCCTGAAGCCCTCCATTGATGCTTCATGCCTACAGGATAATGTGCAAACAGCTTGGTACAGACTGGAAGGATCTCCGTAGCACACTGGGAAGCAATAGGCTAAGCAGTTAAGGAAATGGGCTTTGGAATCCTGCAGAGCTAGGTTGAATTATGACTTCTTCACTTCCTAGCTGTGTGATCTTGGGAAAGTAATTTTTCTATGGCTCAGTTTCCTCACTCATAAAATGGAGATATTAATAATGTCCTCATGGAGCTCTTGAGAATATTAAATTATGTACGGTGCTTAACATACCTAGTAGAGTAAGTGCTAAATAAATAGTGGTAGTTGTCATTGATACTGTTACTAGTTGCGGTAACATAATCTATCTTCCCTTTGTCTTTTTAGGCCTAACTTCACCTCAACTTTCCTGTTTCTCTCCACTTCCCCGTCTGTCCTCTGTACTCTAGTCACATCAGACTTCTCAGCACTCTGAACACGTCCTTCTCTATCACAGCTCTGTGACTCTGCACGTGTCATTATTTCTTCCTGTATTTCCCCTTTCCACATTCTCTAGATAGTAAATTCCAATTCATCTTAAAGACCCGCTTCAAATAGCACTGCTTCTCTGAAGCTCTTCCGGCTTGTCCCTCTCTTTATAACTGCACTCAGTTCACATTTCCATTATAGGTAAAAGGTGGTGTTGTCAGGGATGCTCTGCTTAATCAAAGACTAAATAAACTCTTTAAGTGATAAAAAAAGGTAATCCTTTAAAAAATAAATACTCTGTAGAAATGCGATAATTTCTATTGCAGTTCAGGAGATTAAAGACTTCTAAGAAAAATGATGAGCTGGCATGATATATTTTTATTATTTTTATTGAAGCTTCAAAATAGATTCTCCCTTCTGCAGTTTCTTTTGGAGTTCTATATAGCATCTTGGAATCTGATACATCAATAAATATTTACTCTACAAGTGTTATCTGCAAGACACTGCTCCAAGTCCTATTCAGATCATTAAAAGTGCTATGCCTAATAAAACTGCATGCTGTCATTTCACACTGACAGATGGTTTTCCCATAGGAAATAAGGACTATCAATAACGTTCTTCATAGACACAGATTTTGGATAATGGTACTGTGTCAGCAGATCCATTAATGATTTTTTCATTTTGGTGGCATGATGTCATAATTAGGCATTAATGATACAGTTTGGACTCAATAAGCTATTCTATAAAATCCTTGCTCATAAGTAATTGACAATAATTGTGAACAAACATTCTGTTTGGTTGTTTGCCGTTTGTAACAGTGGATGGAACAAACTCAGCTATATAGGGTGCAGTTGCTCTCTCCACTTGTCCCAGTGGACAGGTAATTGCCTTCAGGAAACCAGCAAAGGTGGGTGCTAATCGGGATTACTTCCCCATGACAGAAAGGACCTTTTCAGCCATCCAGCAGGCAGGAGGATGTTTTAGAGCAGTTCTGCTGTAGACACCTTTCCCTTCAAATATTATCCTAATATAAGGGTTTTCTTTCCTTCCTCCCTCCCTTCCTTCCTTTCTTCTTTTTTTAATGGAAAAGAAGTAGGTAGGGAATTGAAAATTAAACTGTATTTAAGATTACTAAAGGCCATTTTCTCATTTCTTGTCATTCTGTGGGAAAGGAAGAATATTCCAAGAGGTTTCCATGGAGTGAATTTTTTTTTAAAGGCCAAGGATTTACAAACAATTTGAGATGTGTTAAGACTATCAACCAGCAGTTGATTGTGGCCTCAAAATCAGGCTTGTCTTTTCTGGATTGTTAGATTTACACAATGTAATAAAGTGACTCTGAAAACTACTAGTTCCACAATCCACTGTCACAGGAGGCTTTATGGCCAGCAGCACGGTTGCTTCAGAATGGCCCACAGCACATGATGGTAGAAATATGTGTTCTTCCTACCGTATTTACTTAAAATAATAATAGTTTTGTTTTAAAATTAAATACCTGTTTTGTGTTGAAGAACTATATCAGACACTTAATATGCATGACCTTTTAAAATATTTAATATAACCCTGTTGAAGAGAATCTGAAGCTTACTGACCTAGAACCTGGCCAAGGTCACACAGCTAGTAAGTGATAGAACTGAGTTTAGAACCCAGGGGCACTAGAATCTAAATTCCCTACTTCTCTTCGTGGCTTCCTGCCCTCTGTGGTGAAGGAAATTTTATCCTATTCTGAAAGGAATTATTTTATCTCACTTTAAAGAAATCTACTATTTGGTGGTTTGTCGTTGCTGATATTCTTTTCTTTCCCCATGGATATTTTTCTGACATCAATTTCAAGGGAATAAAGATTAAGGAAAGACTATAAATCAACTAGCGCTACTTCAATGAATAGAATTTTTTTAAGATCCATACTCCCTTTCTTAAGGCTGTTGTTTATGAGAAAGCAATGGCTCATTTATTTGCAGTTTAGCTTTTGTGTTTTAATTGTGCAATGAGGCGGAATTCTAGGAACTTATTCTACGTATGTTTCTAACAAAGAGCCTTTTGTAGTCTAGAATTGAAAATATTTGTGGATGATGACAATAATGATGTTTTAATGGACATTTATTGAATACATTATTTTAAAATGTCTTGATACGTGCTATCTCTTTTAATAATATAATAATTGTAAGAACAAAGTATTACTATTTGTTTTACATATAAGAAAACTAACTCATCAGTAAAATAACTTGTCTAAGATCACAGAGCTGGTAAGAGGCAGAAATGGAATTTGAATCCAGGTGTGTCTAACTCCAAAGGTTCTCTTTTTGTAATATTAAATGGCCTGTCCCAGAAAAGGAAAAAGTCATCAATAGTTAGCAGTGCCTTCAGTTAAAGTAACAGAAAGTCATCCAGGATGATTCAACCAAATAGTGATCCATTGTTTACATAGACCAAGAAGTCCAGAGTTGAGCAGTCCGGCACTAGCATTGTTGCTCAAGGAAATCATTAAGAAATGAGGCTTCACATGACTTCTGATCCACTCTCCTTAGAATGTGGCCTCAATACCCATGATTAGAGATGTGACTCCCCTCTACTTGTCATCAATCCTTCACTCCAGACAAAATGAAGTGGCGAAAGGTGAAAAACAAAAGGTTCATGCTAGCTGAATCTATTCTGTTTTATCGAGAAAATAATAGCTGTCCCAGCAGTGTCACCTGGTGACTTCCTCTTACTGACTAGGACAGTGTCATATGAGCACCCTTTATTATAAGAGAACCTGGAAAACTGATATGGATTTTAGCTGCACCATGGGGTTCCGTTCAAAAAGAAGGATAGATCTGGGGTTAGTAGGCAGCAGTATCTGGCGCAAAAACTGATAGTTGGGAAAACGAGAACTAGACCTCAGTAAAAAATTGGGAGAGAAATATACGAAGATTAGAAAGAGATGATTCATTATTTCTCATAGAAAAATAAATTGGACAACTAGATAAAAAGGATTATAAGGGAGTCATTTACTCAACTACTTCAGTACATTTTTTGTTAATCTCCCTATTGGTCTAATTATTTGGGTACCAAAAAGCAGTATCCTACTGACAGCTAGATGATCCCGTTTATACCGCAAGAAAAAGCCCACGTAGGACACTCAAATACAGCATAAAGATTCAATTGGAGAAACAGTCCCTTGGCCATGAGGGTGATTTCAGAAGTAATCTATGGCCCTACCCATACCCAAGTCATCAGTCAAGTAGACAAATCATGGCTGTAGACCCCAGACTCTTTAGAATCATTGTCGTAGTGCTTTGAGAGTCAAACATTTGCACCTCTGAGCTTGAGGGAAAAAAAGAAAAGAAAAGAAACTTTCAGAAGAAAGAGCTCATATAATCAACTCCTGCTAAACTGGGCTTGGTTATATTGATAATCTGCTGCGCACTCAAGCTTGAGATATGTTGAACTTTGTCTATTGATGAAAATAAGTCCCTTTTTTTCCGTCTCCAGGGTAGACTTAGATATTCATTATAATTATTTTTTGCATGTTAAATACATGGGTTATATGTGCATCTATATACATAAGGAATGTTATAAAGAAGAGTTGATGAGAGGGAATTAGAATATCTTCCCACCCCAGGATCAAGCTTAACAACACAGAAAGAGCAGGAGTTACAGCACATGTGCTAAAATTGGAAGATGTGCACAGCCCTGTGCATGGAGCTCTTGCAAATTCACAAAGCTCTCCACATTTTTCCAAGATTCCCTTGTGAAACTTTGACCCTGTGCTCCCATAGCAGCTGGTGCATTCCTGTATTAACATCTGTCTCACTGTATTTAATTATCAGTGTACATATCTGTCTCCTCCAGAGGCTGTGAGTTTCTTGAAGACAGAAGCAGCAATCTTGAATATCTTTGTACCTACATTTTCTGGTCTTCCCTTTAGAATTATTTTCCAACCACACCCATCATCCCCAGTATTTCTCTGTTACTTCCTTTGGAGCACTTTCTGCAAGTTTTATTTACCAGTACAATGCTCAGTACCTAGCATATTTTCTGATCCACAGAAATATAACAACCCAGTATAGAACAACAATACAATATAAAATGCATTATATGGTGAAAAACAAATGCTGGCCTGCCAGTCAGGAAAGCTGAGTTCCCACCTCACCCAAGTAACCTTGGGACTAGGGGAAATGTATTTTCTCTAGGCCTCAGTTTCCAGAGATTGAATGAGCTCTCAAGGCCCTTCCAGCTTTATGACTATGGTTCTCTAACTTCAGAATCAAGGCAGAAACAATGGCTAGAGGGGCCCAGGGGCAGGAGAAAAAGCCTGGAGCAGAAAGGATCCAAAGCTGATAACGCTATTATTGCAAAAGGCTGGTGGTCCTGTGATGCATCCACGGAACTAGACATCTAGTACTCAGTAAGGCAGCCTTCACCTGTGCCCTGTTCAAGCCACCTCCTTTTAGATGCATTGTCCCCATTGCTGGTCTCTGTGATTTAAGGGATTCCAAAGCAATTAAAATAATTATGGGGATAGGAAAATAATCCCTCTGGAAAGAGAAGGGGAACTAGGATTATTTAGTAACAGAAAGAAAGGGCTAGAAAACAACTCTCACAATGTTCTCAGTGCATGCGGAGTTATTGAAAAGTTAACAGAAGCAACTGAAGCAAGAGAGAGTTTGGTTAGTCCTAGGGACCACATAGGAAATTGAACTTAACAACAATATACAAGGGATCCAGCCCTCATAGCCTAGCGGTTAAAGTTCAGCGTGCTCTGCTTCGGCAGCCCGAGTTCGGTTCCCAGGCGTGGAACCACACCACTCGTCTGTCAGTAGCCAAGCTGTAGCTTCAGCTCACATAGAAGAACTAGAAGGATTTACAGCTAGAATATACAACTGTGTACTGGGGTTTTGTGGTGAGAAAAAAGAGGAATACTGGCAACAGACGTTAGCTCAGAGTGAATCTTCCCCAGAAAAAAAAAAAAAGGCAGTATACAAAGGACATTCTGAATTTTCCATCTCTAGACTCTTTAAGTTGTTTGGGTGAAGACACAAGTAGAAACAGAAGGCTAAACCAATGACTCTTCCAAACCTTCCAGATCTAAAAGTCTGTTTTAAAAGGAATCCTTTAAAAATAAAATCAGAAAACATCTATTTGGTTATCCAGAATATAAAGTAATTTCATTTTCTCTTTACTACTTAATTGACTCTCTTGCCCAAAGCACATTTCAATTCTGAGTCTCAATAAAGCTACGATGGTAATCATAAAAGCTTTAAGAGTATTCATATCTCATTTCATTACTGTAAAACCACTGCCCAAATCCTACCTATTTCTATAGGCTAAAAACAGCTACTACAGGAGCAATATCTACTCTACTAATCACCACTAATAGCTCTTAACCCGATTGAGAGTACTGACACACCATCATTACCATGCAACTGGATACACAGAGTAATGTTAGAAGGAATGTGTTAAATTGTACATTTCAGGGACATTTTCTTAAAGAGATTAGCACCAAGGCCTGCTCTTACAAAGGAATAGAAAAAGAACTCAAACTCCTTCTGAGGGTTGTGAATACAGGGGCCTATAAAATGATGCCCCCAAGAACTTGGAAATGACAGAGTAAGACTGGCTCTGAGAGTTAAACAGAGAGATCAAAGCAGAGCAGAGCAAATATGCAAAGTTGCCTCTAAGGGACAGAGTGACTCCTAGGCCTGCAGGGTTTGACTAAGGCCAGATTAACAGTTTGAACATTTCTAAAGATAAAATATTGGACTCACAGACGGTTTGTCAGTTATAGAAGCACAGAAAAAGTTAGAACTTGGAAGTGTCTAGGGCACCGTGGGCATCGCTTCTTAGCCAGGTTAGTCTTGTAGATTTAGTAAGGTGAGAAAATGCACTCAGCATCCTCATGTCGATTAATCACTACGTTGTTGCTCTGGTATGTATTTTGGCTTTGCGCACTTTTAAGTCAAAGTGAGTTCAATTGATACAGCTCTATCTCGTTCACTCTGATATCGCCAGTGCCCGGTGCGGCACCAAACAGTGGATGCTCAGTATTTTTTTCAATTGAAATAATAGTCTTGAGACCTGACAAGGGCGAACCAATGGGCCTTTGAGTCCAAGATTCTGGAATGTAGGCCAGAACTGAGCTAAGGATCATTAACTTTATCAGTAGAATAATTTGGGGCGGATCTTCAGCAATCCTATTTTATTGGCTTAAACAATTAAATTTCTGTCTTTAGAAAAATCTTCTTAACCAAAACAGAGCAGCTTAAAGGGAAAGGTGCCCAATAAAACAGAATGTAATGATTTATTTTAAAGGAAGGAACTGGCTGTATTAGGAGTTAAAAAATATAAGTTTAATTCTTCCCAATAATTATCCCTCTGAACTTTGATATCCTTTACCATTCTAAACCACAGTTTACTCATTACCAAAATCAAGTATCAGAAATAGTTAATCTCTGATGTCCCTTCCAGAACCAAGATATCTTTTAAGAAAAAAGAAATAAGTGATAGGTTAGATCTCAGATCAAGGCTTCCAGCAGCAACTAGGGCAAACTGGCAACAAGATTTCTTACAACGTCATATGAAAAGTTTGATATATAAAAACCTTGGTGACGATTCTATCATTCATAGCGTATATATTCAATAAATATTTTAAAAGTATATTTATATTAAGTATATTTATAGTGAAATATATTTAGTAAATGATTAAAATGTAGATAATAATTGCACAAAGAGATTTCTCTATGTGCTGATAATGTACGGTTTTTTGGCTTCTGCAAGCTAAACTATTCTAATACCTTGAACCCTTTCTGATAATGTCAATTGTTCATCTTCTGAATTATTTTTATTTTACATCTTCTTTCTGCATATAAATATCCTATCTTTCTGTTAAATTATAAAGTCCAGAATTGGACACAATCTTTGGTGAGAACCCATTCATCTAAGTATGGACTGGAAGAATAACAATTATTATTGTTCTTCTAGGCTATACTTATACTTGAGTATCCAAATGTCATACTAGCTTACATTTTACCACTCTTTAAAATGTTATCTCTTTTACCTCCAATCTTCATAACAGCACTAATGGACATGTTTTAACCGGATTTTACACTAAACATTATAAAAGAAGCATTTTTCCATGTTGTCACAAATTCTTCTAATTGTTTAAATGGCTTAATAATATTCCATCATGTCAATTTATCATAATTTACTAAACTATTTCTTTTTTTTTCTTTTTGATATTTTGATTGTTTTCTTGCTGTTGCTAGCAAAAAATAAATAAATGAAATAAAAAGATAAAATATTATCTTGTGCCTTCTCTTTTTTGTTCCTGATCAGTCTGGCTAGTGGTTTATCAATTTTATTTACTCTCTCAAAAATCAGCTTTTGAGTTCATTGTTTTTCTTGTAGTTTTAGTAAGATTTACTATTATTTGTCCATTTTCTATTTCATTGATTTCTACCATGATCTTTATGTTTATTTCTTCTGTTTACGTTAGGTGTCATTTGCTCTACTTTTTCTGGATTCTTAAAATGGAAGTTGAGATCATTGGTTTCAAACATTTTCTTGTCTGATGTGGGTGTTTATGGCTAAAAGTTTTCCCTCTAAGTAATACTTTAGCTGCATCTCACAGATGTTGACATATTGTGTTTTCATTTTCATTTAGGTCAAAATACTTTCTAATTTTCTGTTTTATTTCTTTTTTACCCAAGCTTTATGTAGACGTGCTTTACTTAGTTCCCAAATATTTGTGTATTTTTCCAGATGTCTTTACTTATTTCAAGTGTGGTCAGGGAATACACTTTGTATGACATTATTTTTTAATTTATTGAAACATTTTCTGACCCAGAATATGGTCTATCTGGGCAAATATTTCAAGTACACTTGAAAAGAATGTGTTTTCTGCTGCTGTTGAGTGGAATGTTCTATAACATGAATTAGGTCAAGATAGTGCTGTGTAAGTCTTCGTTTATATTAAATTGTTAGATTGTGTTGTGATTGTCTATCTATGAGTTCTATCGATTTTTGAGAAAAGGTTATTAAAATCTCTGGCTATAACTGTGGATTTGTATATTTTCCTTACAGCTCTTTCACGTTTTGCTTCATGTATTTTGATGCTCTATTATGAAATTCATGAATGTTTAGAATTGCTATGTACTCAGTAGATTGACTCTTTTATCGTTATAAAATGACTCTCTTTTACTTTGGTAATACCTTTTTTTTGAAATCTACGTAGTCTTATATTAATATAGGCATTCCAGCTTTTTTTTAATTAGTGTTACCGTGGCATATCTTTCTCCATCCTTTTATTTTTAATCTATTTGGTTCTTTATATTTAAAGTGGGATTTTTGTAGGCAGCAAATAGTTGTCATTTTTTTAATCCGATATGGCAATCTCTGTCTTTTAATTTGATATTTAGACCATTTATATTTAATAAAATATGTGGTAAGGGTTTAAGTCTGCTATCTTGCTATTTGTTTTTTATTTATCCATTCTGTTCTTTGTTCATTTTCCCTCTTTTACTGCCTTCTTTTGGATTAAGTATTTTTACAATTTCACTTTCTTTGCTTACTTTTACAGTAACTATTGTTATTTTACTCATTGCCTTAGGGTGCATAGAATGCATCGTTACCTTATCACAATATCTCAAGTGACATTATATTGCTTCTCAAATAGTGTAAGAAACATAATAAAATACCTGGATTTCTGTCCTCCCAGCATTTGTATTATTGTGAGAACAATATATATAACTTCTACATGTTATAAACTCCACAGTACGTTGTTATCACTGTTGCTTCAAAGTTAATTTTCTTTTACCATTTTTGATGCATTTTTGAAGAGTGGCATACCTGGAGAGAATATGGAAGCTCCTTTCCCTTCCCCTATACCTATATGCATATCTTCTATCTGGATGTTCATCTGTATCCTTTACCATATCCTTTTATAATAAACCTCTAAATCTGTTTCCCTGAGTTCTATAAAACATTCTAGCAAATTATCAAACCCAATGAGAGGGTTGTGGGAACTCTGATTTATAGGTGAGACTGGCTTGTGCTTGGCATCTGAAGTGGAAGAAGTCTTGTGGGACTGAGCCCTTAACCTGTGGGATCTGATGGTAATTCCATGTAGATAGTGTTAGAACTGAGTTGAATTGTTGGACACTCGGCTGGTGTTGCAGAATTGCTTGGTGTGGGGAAAAAAATCCACACATTCAGTGACCAGAAGTGAAGTATTCTGAGAGTAAAGGGAAAAACAGGGAGTTTTTCCTATACACATATTCACTCTACTTGTATGTTTAAAATTATCTACATTAAAAAATTAAAACATTTCAACCTTCATAAAACATATATTCTAAATTATCTGCATCTTCTATAAACATAATATAGTTGTGTGACTTTTTTAAAGGATTTTTACTTAAAATTTTTATACCAGTTGAAAGTCCTGTCTGTGTAGAATAAAAGTGCCCATTACTCTTTTCTTAATACTACTGGTTTGGAAAACAAAGATATATTTTGCTATTTATTGTTTTGTATAGAGTCTATTATACCTTCAAGTTTTTCCCATCATGACTATAGACCTCATGATTTATTTAATGTCTTTCTTTTCCCACAGGGGTTAGTGTCTTGAACATAAAAGGCATTCAGTAATTATTATTGCTTAAAATTTGTTTCTAAAACTCTATAATCAAGAGTTATAGAACACTGAGTGGAGTGAGGCAGTTTGTTGACAACTAAGGGCAATGAAATCATAGTAATTCAATTCAAATTTGGGGGGAGCACCTACTACAAGAAAATCCTATGGTGGCAAATCTAATGTCAAGATAAATAATTACAGTCTCTGCCCTAAAAGGTCTCATCAGATAATGGAAAATATGGACACATTGTGGTAAATGCCATAAGAGAGGGGGATAAAAGTGCTGTTTAAAAATGGGGGTGGGGGAAAGAAAGAAAAAGAGAGAGAGGATTCCCAAAGGATAAATCCAGGAGGGCACATCAATTGCAGTGGGCAATGGATCTGAAGTCTCATTGCTTGTGGCCTTGGAATCTGAGCAGGACTTCAATATTTGGACAAAAGCCTGCAGGCCAAGAGAGATGGAGGATGATTTCAGAGGAATGACTCTTTTCCTATGATTCTGTAATAAGCCATGAAGCTCATGTCTACTTTATTTATTTAAAATACAAAAGAGCAGGCCGGCCCCGTGGTTAGCAGTTAAGTGCACGCGCTCCGCTACTGGTGGCCCGGGTTTGGATCCCGGGCGCGCACCAATGCACCACTTCTCCGGCCATGCTGAGGCCGCGTCCCACATACAGCAACTGGAAGGACGTGCAACTATGACACACAACTATCTACTGGGGCTTTGGGGGGAAAAAGGAGGAGGATTGGCAATAGATGTTAGCTCAGAGCCGGTCTTCCTCAGCAAAAAGAGGAGGATTAGCATGGCTGTTAGCTCAGGGCTTAACTTCCTCACAAAAAAATAAAATAAAATAAAATACAAAAGAGCAAGAATAGTATATCTCTTCTTTTGTAATTTGTTACAGTGTTTTTTTTATTTTCATGGTAATATAATAATATTTTAGTTAAATGACAGTCTAATTTCTTTTTTTTTTTTTTTTTTACAAATATCACAAATACTTGAGTCAAAGGTGACATTTGGTCTTTTGACGTTTTGTATTCAGCCATCCAGAACAAGACAGTTTGTATCACCAAATATTACCTTTTGAAGCACTCAATAAGGAGTGGGGGCAGAAAGCCTATGTTACTATGAAGAGTGAACCATCAGATAAATTCTAATCTTAACTATTGAAATAACATTTTTTACAATTTACATATATATTGTGTTTTATTTTTATTTCCCTGTGGTATTATAAAATCCTGTAGAATGTACTGTACTCACTTAATTGCCAGTATATTCTAAGCAGCCCTTCTGGGAATTCTTAACAGAAACAGCATGAAGTGGGTGCTAAGAACACTGCAGCTTGCTTTATAATTTACAGTGTAGGAGTAAATCCTTTCTCTTAAGAACAGCACAAAATTGCCATTGAATTCACTTCAGGAACATTTAAATTAGGTACATTTATATTTTAAAATAACATTTTGTATTTTGCTCAAGTTATACTCTAGTGAACTGTTCACCCATAGAAGTGTAGATGTATAAAGCATAATCAGCCTAATGCCGCGTAATGACGATTGTATAATAAATATGAACAATGTTGTTAATTAAGATCTTGATTGAGCCCAGAATTAGATCTAGTAAAATATCTCATAGTGTCTCCAGGCCACTTGGTTCACAGCATCAATATTAACCTCCTAAGCTTTCTTTCAAAAGATGGGTCCACAATGGCAAAGGCTGGGAAGTCAGGAGAGAAAGAAAAACGCTTCTGGTCATGTGCTTCTATTGTCAGATCTTAGAGGGATGCTAAAGGAATGCGTGTTTCTACAGGGTCATGAAGGCTGATGAAGAGAAACAACATTTGAGAGAAGTAGGAAAGTGTGAGTGGGGCAACGGCGACAAGCAGAGGACGAACACCTGCGTGGTGGGAAACACACGGGTGGGGTTTGTGGTAAAACAGGAAGCAGCAAAATGTATAGGCAGGTGTCCTTAGAGTTGAGAGGTGTGGCCTCAGAGATGGGAGAAATTGTTTTAGGAACATTTCCTCAGTTATGTTTTTTCTATTAAGAAATAATATTGGAGCAAATCAAATGTTTAATATTCAGGAATTGAACTGTGATTCTACCATTTTATGTAATGATCAAGAAGGTTTGCAAATAAAATTGAAAAAAACTTATCTAGCCTAAGCATAAAACATAGACATTCAAATAGTACCTTAAAGAGCAGTAAGTTTCATTAGATTTATTGTTTACGTATCCATTCCAAATATTTATTGTGACCCTTCCAATTGCCAGGCACTACTCTAAATAGTAAGGATACAGCAGAGATTAAGACATAGTCCTCACTTTTTTGGAGCTAATATTATATCGAGGTAGAGAAGAGACTATACACAAACACGCATAAATTAAATAATCTTATACAGTTATACTTCAATAAAGATAGAAAACAGGTTAATGTGATAAGAGAGTAAGCGTGAGGGTGGGTTGGGACAGACACTCTAGGAGTTGGAATGATGAGGGAAGGCAGCATATGAGCTGAGAATTGAATTACTCACAGGAAGGAGCCAGAAAAGGCAGAATCTAAGAGGAAAGCATTCCAGGCAGAGGGAAGATCTGGCACTCAGACACTGAGACTAAAGGGGCTAGGCACTTCCAAGGGTTGGAAGAAGGGGAGTGGATCTGAAGTCTCACAACCAAGGTGAGAGTGATAAGAAATGACCTCAGAGTCCTGGACTATGGCCAGATCTGGGATGTCTTCTTAGGCCATGGTGAAGAGCAATGGGACACTATTGGAGGGTTTTTAACATGAGAGACACATAATCTGATTTACATTTTAAAAAGATCAAGTGGCGGGGCCACCCAGTGGCGCAAGCAGTTAAGTGAGCGAGCTCTGCTGCGGCAGCCCAGGGCTCACCAGTTTGGATCCTGTGCGCGCACCGACGCACTGCTTGGCAAGCCATGCTGTGGCGGCGTCCCATATAAAGTGGAGGAAGATGGGCGTGGATGTTAGCCCAGGGCCAGTCTTCCTCAGCAGAAAAAGAGGATTGGCAGATGTTAGCACAGGGCTGGTCTTCTCACAAAAAATAAAAAAATAAAAGGATCAAGTGGCTTTAGAAGACACTAAGGGGATAAAGAGCAGAAGCAGAAAGAATAATTAGGGGAGAGTTGCATTAGTTCAGACATGTCTTATATTGAGGTAGTAGCAATAGATATGGTGGAAATGTTCAGTTCTTTTTTTTTTTTTTTTTTTTTTTTACAGAGGAAGATTTTCCCTGAGCTAACATCTGTTACCAATCTTCCTCTTTTTTGCTGAGGAAGTTTTGCCCTGAGCTAACATCTGTGGCCAATCTTCCTCTATTTTGTATGTGAGCCACCACCACAGCATGGCCACTGACAAGTGGTGTAGGTCCACACCCGGAAACTGAACCCAGGCCGCCAAAGCAGAGGGTGCCCAAACTGAACCACTAGGCCACTGGGGCTGGCTGTGATCAGTTCATTTTATAATTTGAAGGCCCGTCTAAGAATATTTGCTGATAAATTAGATGTCACTATTGTTTGTCCTAAGCAACTGGGTGAATGGTAGAAATTAGTCTGGAGTTGAAATCAAATACTAGTTTGAACAGGTATATATGTGGAATAGACAGGTGGATATTTTAGTCCAAGTTCAGAAGAGACATCAGAGGTGAAGACAAACGATTAGGAGCCAGCGACATGCAGATGATATTTAAAAGCACAGGACAGGATGAGCTCATCTAAGGAATGAAGATAAAGAACAGGGCCAAGGACTAAGCTGTGGGCATAAGCCAACGTTTTGAGGTCAGGAAGAAGAAGAAGCCAGCACAAGGAGGGACAGTCAGGTTGGAGGAAAAACAGGAAGATGTGCCCAACTGTGTCAAAAGCCACTGAGGTGTTGAACATGATGAATTCAAAGAATGGACTATAGGGGTCTGGTAGGATGGAGGTCATTGCTGCTGATCTCAATGAAAGCTGTTTTGGAGCAGTTCTGGGGATGCAAGCCTGGGTAAAGTGGGCTGAGAGGACATGGAAATAAGGAAGTAGAAAGAGGAGGTGGAGACAATTGTTTCAAGAACAATGGCTATAAAAGCAAAGAAAAAAAAATAGGTTAGTGGATAGAAGCAGGAAGACATAATGTCAAGGGACTGTTTTTTATTTCTTTGTTTTATTGTTTCTTTTAAGATGGCCAATATTAAGGCATGTGCATATGCCAAAGAGAGAAAGTAACCTAGTAGTGAGGAAGAAATTAATGGTGCAGGAGAGAGAAGGAATAATTGCAGAAGTGAAGACCTTGAGGTACTAAGAAAGGATGACCCTAATTTCCTCAATGATGCACTAAGTATTTGTTTACTGTAAGTATTAGCTAAGCCATTGAATAAAGTGATTCCAATTTAATTGTTCTGGGCTGGGTCCTGGGCATTGATATTTTTGTAAAATCTCCCCAGTTACTTCTAATGTGCAGACAGTGTTGACAAGCAGTAATCTAAACAATAGTATTTTGTGTTTTTTTTTTTTTTTTGCTTTTCTTTATAGTTTTATGACATATATATGTGTCTCCAGCAGTTTACTGTTTAGTTGTGCATGAAGTTTATGTAGATGGAATCACACCGTATGTAGTCTGTGTTTCTTGCTTTCTTTTGTTTTACACTATATTTATGAGATTCACACATGGTGATGTGTGCGGCTCTGGCTCATTCATTTTCACTACTCTCTATCATCATATGACAATGTATATAATTTCTCCATTTCCTTGTTTAATGGATATGTGAAACACTTTTCTTCAGTTTTTGATTATTGCAAATCACACTGCTATGAACACTCTTGAATATGTAATTGATTCACTATTAACGATTGTTTCCTGGGAAGTGGAAATATAAACTGGTATAACTAATTCGGAAAATGATTTAATATTATATATTTGTTTTTCAAAAACGGTAATTATATTTTACGTTCAGTTTGGTAATTGGTTATCACATACTATATTTTGAAATTATTTTCAAAAGCAAGTGGTTTACATTTGGTTGCAGTTCAATTTGATCTTCCTCTTCATTATTCTTTTTATTACTTTTATACTTAAAAAATTCTCTACCATCTAATAGCTATTCAAAATTCACCTAGAGTTTTCTTGGTTCCATTTATTTTACATTTAGCTTTTTAATATACCTGAAAAATTTTATTAAATAAAATGAAAAGACAAATTATAAATTGGCAAAAAAAAAATGATACCTAGAGAGTAAATAGGAAGAAAATCCACTAGAAAAGTGACTCAAGGAATGAACAGATAATTTACAAAAGAAAAGTTATTGCTAATAAACATGTAGACAATATTCAACCTCAGCAATTAAAGAAATATAATGTAAAACTATTATATAACATTTCACACGGCATTTTTTAAAATAATTTGTAAATTAATCATTCTTAAGCACTGCTGGTAGAAGTATTTATTAGTGCTAAATTCTTGGAAAACAATTTGCTAACATATATCAAGAGCTGTAAAAAAAAGCCGTAATTATATGCCTAGGATTCTATTATAAGGAAATAGTTCAAACTGTGCATGAGGATACATATTCAAGGATGTCCACTGAAGTATTATTTATAATGGAAAAAGAAAAAAAAAGATTTGAAATAACGTAAATGCCACCAAATAGGGCAATCATTAAATTAATTGTTTGCTCATTATGTGAGATATGGAATATTATTAGGTCATTAAAAACATGTTTTCAAAGAATGATGACATGAGAAAATGCTCATAACTGAAAAAAAACAAGATAATTATGTATAATCTATGATCTCTATTTCATGAAATGTTTCCACCTATCTTTCTGCCTGGCACTTGCTCTTTTTCTCTCCTTCTTTCTCACTCGCTCTCTCTCTCTCTATCAGGATATATGCCAAACGTTGAGTGGTTCTCTCTGGATGGAAGGAATGGAACTAAATTTAATTTTTTTCTTTATAGTTTGTTATTACATATCTTTAAAGTGCTATTAAGATGCTTCTTTGTATGTTTGATTTAATTGAAAAGAGTGTTTGACCTTCTAAAATATAATAGGTCAGGTGCTGAGAATTGAACCATCTTGGTGTAGATTTATTCAACTTTACTCTGTAAACACTCGTCTCTTTCTGGGCAGCCAGATTTGTCAAATCAACCTTTGTCCCTCATTACCTGTTTTGTTTTTTTCCTTATTTAAACCCTGCATCCACCTTACCATCAACCACCACCAACAGCCGTGATGATCAGGTCTAGGGGAGCGGATCCGTCTGCTTCAGACGTTGCCAGCTAATCTCACACAAAGTAGAGAGCAAGAGGAGAGTGTAAGAGAAAAGCAACACAGCTGCAGCCACACTGAGAGCAAACTTGAAGCCTGGGGCTATGCAAATGAGTGAACCACAGGGACTCCGCTGGTGAGCTGGGCAAGTGCAGAGGTCCCAGGCAGCATCTTCTGATTAGTGTTGACTTTGACTAGAGGTTCTGTGAGATCTCATCATCTGTAAAATGGGGGATGTTATGACTTCCTTCCCAGAGATGTTGTGGAATTAAATGAGAGTAACTTAAGCAGAGTGCCTGTACACAGTAGGTAATAAATGAATGTTGCTGTCATTACTTACATCACTTCAAACCCTCACATAGAGAATTCAAGGCGTGTCTCCTCATTGAGACAGTTTAGACCTTTGAGCTAATACATTATAAATGATGAGATGAAGTCACAGCGCTGATTTCCCAAACAGGACGTATCGATCCTCTCTTGTAACAACATCCTTTTTTGCAATAACTTCATTTTTTATGCCACATTATTGACACACAGGTTTTGTGAGATGAATATTGATGCTGCAGATCCTTCTCCATTCTTTAAAGTGTAACTAACCATTTTATTTTAATCTGATGCTTTCAAGGTGTCGGTAAGTGTTGGTAAAATAGTAGCATTTTTCTTTGGAGACTGGGAAAATTAAAGTGTGCCAAGCAATTTGCTTGAGGTTTATGGAGAAGTATGTGGCTGCAAGCTCTGTTCTCCCCTTTGCACACAGAAGAAAATGTCGGCCCCTGTGATGGAATTGGCAAAATACTGCTTCTGGGCCATAGAGGAGGAGATGTTTCCTCAGGCAAGTGAAGCCAGAATTAGGGAGCAAACATAGGTCAGATTTTCATAGAGACCCAAGGAGGAAGGTAGAGCTGAGGGCATAGGGCAAAGATTGCTTACAGAAATACCTACAGAATATCTTCATCCAAATGGGAGCACAGACAAAAGTCACGAGTAAGGGGCATGCATCTCTACTCTGAGCTGTGGCAGGGATGCCTGAAAAGGCCAGACATGGGGAGTACGCACACACCCGGGATCTCTGTCCAGTGTCCAGTGATGGCACAGTCCCTTTGACAGTATGGAGACCACACTTCCTTATATGATCCTTGGGACAATGTCCTTTGTACAGCATCTAAGAGCCTTCCCCAAGGAAGAGAATCCAGTAGGCAACATCTGTCCTCAGCAACCTGAGCCTTCCTGTCTGTGCCCTCTTGCCCCTTCTCCGAGCTGCTTCCACCTTGTCTTCCTTCAGCCTCACAGTATCAACCCCCCTCTTGTAAAACACAGGCTCGTAAAAGAGATAGCCAGGTACACCCAGATGTCCATTTTTACCTCCTTCCTGGCAGGGGTGTCAAAGGTTTCAACACCTAATTAGAGAGATCGGTAAATAATTTTGGAAAACGGAAGATCAACACCTGGTAGGATATCCACTGAAGCCCAGTCTCAGATTTAAAACTTTTTACCAAAACTCTTCTTCTCAAAACTATCTCTGCCTGCAACCCATCAGTAGACAGTGGGAGTCTGGCTCCCTTTTATGGGGACATTGAACCTCCCATAAAAGAGCACATCAAGCCACCATCATTCAGCCCCAAGTTAGCATGGAGTGTTCTGTCACCACTTTAGTAAACTCATAGCCGGTGGAGGAAGTTGTGTGAGTAAAAGGGTAGAAAGAGAGGTCCAGAACCACGGTTCTCACCTCAGCCATATATCAAAATTACCTGGGGAAGAGAAAAACATATATGGTTTTCTGACTCCACTGCAGAACTACTGAATCACAATCTTTTATGGTTGGTCCTCAGCACCTTCATTTATAAAAAGATCCCTGGATAATTTAATGCACAGTCCAGTTTTGGAAACTCAACATGGGGCAAAAGACCTTGAGTAGACCTTGTAGCAGCTAGAAAATCACAAGCTTATTGGTCTGTAATTCAACCTAAGCCGTGCTATTTTCAGGGTTTGAAAGATGGGGCAAGGCCACGTGCTGTGTGATACCAGTACAAAGCGGGTTTTGAGCATCTCAGGACGTCTTATCTAGAGGCCCCATTCCTTCTCCCAGGGGCGTGGGCAGGTGAGGAAAACCACAGATACTGAATCTTATATTTGATTCCAAATCTGTGAAGCCCTTGAATAAAAAGAAGACTGCTAGAAACAGCAAAAAATCAAACAAAACAAAACCACCTAAATATCCTTTAGTATGGAGTGGTTGATTGAGTTGTGGTATTTCCATACAATGGAAATAATTTTCAGTGATCCTTAATAAATACATTTATAAACCTAAAAAGGATGGCATAATATATTGTAGATGGAAAAACAAACATGACAGATAGCATGACTAATATCTGCTCAAAATTGCACACACATGTGTATATACAGATGCAGATTACAAACAAATCTTAACAAAATATTACAAAATGTTCACCATGGTTATTTCTGAGAAAGGAGACTATGGATGATTTCTGTTCCTTTTTATTATCGTCTAACTTGCTTGAAAGGAATATGCATTACTTTTTGACTTTAAAAAAATGAAAGGAAGTACCACAATGACACATCATGCTCTCAGCATCTCTCACATCAACTAGCACAATAGCTTCTCCTCAAATCTCTCCACTTTTGATCTCACAACTTTTCAATATAACTTTGTCAATATCTTGAAATGCAGATCAAGTGGTATCCATCCTCTCCAACTTCAGTGACTTCTCATTTGCTGCCAAATGAGGTCGAGCGCCTTCATAGGTCATTCGAGTCTGCTCACAATCCTTCTTCAAGGCTCTTTCTCACTGTACTGCTCCATCCATCCCTCCAGGCCTCTGGTGCTCTAATCCAGTCAGAGCTCCCCAGGTGCTACCAGCACACAAGATATTTTTAATGCTGAATGCCTTTCCTACTTTTTCTTTTTTAATCTTTTTCCAATTATATTCATTCTTCAATGACTGCTCAGAAATTACTACCTATATCAGGCCTCCCATCGACACCCACAGAATTAATGGCCCCTCCCTCTACACCAACACTGCACCCTGGTTGAACCTCCGTGTACCACCTATTTTCATTCTTTCTTGCTCGTCCTTTACCGGTTTGCTTCCACTGGGGGGTGAACGCCCCTGGAGCAAAGTCATCTTCCTGTTCTCCTTGGGATCTTTCCTAGTTCCCAGCTCAGTGTATTGCAGATTGCACTCACTTGATAAAAAACACGTGATAGCGACACGTAAAAGCCTGAAGTGTTAATAACCTAAATAACAATACACTTCTTAAAATCTGCAGGTTTGGAGAAATTGAATCAGCCCATCATGCAGGCATTTCTGGTGTTGATATAAAATTGTTCAGCCTCTCTGGAAAATAGTTTAGCAGTTTCTTATAAACCTAGACATGCAACTACTGTGTGATCCAGCCATTGTAGTCCTGGGCATTTAACCCAGAGAAAGGAAAACTCAAGTTCACACAAAAACCTTGTATTAACCATGTTTTCTAGTTTCTGTATCTGGTGTTTTGACATCTGGGACCTTGCTGACTAGGGATAGACAGCCCCTCCCATGTTGGTGAATAGTTTGTACATTCCTAGAAATGCCAGAGCACTCTCCCTGGAGCCTGTCTTTCAGATGCAAACGAACCAATCCAAAACCTGAATCCCCCAGCCGCCTGCCTGCTTTATGGCTTATGGTGGCTCTTACACTTCTGAGACACTATTTCCCTGCCCTAATCATCCCAGGGCCAGGCATCAGGCGGCCTCTGCACTGTGGAGTCCGCTGAAATTATGCAAATTAGCCAACCCTAACCTGGTTCCCCAAGTGCACTACCTTGCTCATTCCTTCTCTTGAGAACCATAATAAAGGCCTTCCTGCAGTTTCCCCGCTCTCTCTCTCTGCCTGCCACTGCCCTTAGTGTTCTCTTGTGTGACCCTGTATGGCATGGTGTGCTCTCCTCCTCTTGGGAGTTGTGAGCAATAAACTATCTTTTCAGTGGTAATGTCTTGTGATCTGTACACCTTATCATACCTGAATAAAACCAAATCATGGGTACATTTTAATGCAAATCTGTACATGAATGTTCATAGCAGCTTTATTCAAAATAACCCAAAACTGCAAATACCCAGATATCCTTCAAAGAGTGAATGGTTAAACAAACTGTACTATGTCTATACCATGGAATATTACTCAGCAATAAAAAGGAATGAAGTATTGATAAGTGCAACAGCTTAGGTGGATTTCTAGAGAATTATTCTGAGTGAAAAAAAGCCAAACCCAAAAGGTAAGGTACTTTATGATTCCATTTATATAACATTCTTGAAATGACAGAATTATAAAAAGAAGAACAGATTAGTGGTTGCCAGGGGTCAGGGCATGGAAGGGGAGCAGGAAGGAGGTGGGTGTGGACATAGAAGGCAACGTGAGGGATAGTGGTGGTGATGAGACTGTTCTGTATCTTGACTATGCCAATATCAAGATCCTAGTTGTGATATTGCACTATATCTTTGGGAAACACTACCATTGGGGGAAACTGGGCAAATGGCACACAATTTTATGTGAGTCTACAATTATCTCAAAATTAAAATTTTAATTAACATAAAACTATAGTATTGTACTTAGGAACTAAGAGAAGAGATATGCTCAAAGCTATCAAGAAATAGCCCATAATTGTGACCTATTAGTATCTTTTAGTAAACCTGATCATCTATCCAAAGTCCCCCACCTGACAGGTAAATTCTGCTCCTCGCCATAACACACATTTCTAGACGGATGCTAACTATGCAATCAAAACACACACGCGCACACACACACACACACACACACACACACACACACAGAGTAAAATGCTGCTTGGTATAGGTCATCATAGGGCAAGGAGAAGAAATACGATAAAAATTATCCACAAGTCATGTCATAGCATCTGATGTTGAGAAAAACTTAAGAACAACAACATATAGAAGTGACTAATAGTATCAAAGTGATTATTTATTATACATTTACTTTAGAAGGAATCATTGATAATGAGATTAACATATCCAACCAAAGAATCTAATTACAAAGGGATGTAAGCACCATAACTGTATAATCAAGAGATCAAATAAGGCCATGATGCATAGGGAGTTACAAATAATGATCAAGGGCAAAATTATGTACAAGGAGACTGTGCTTCCACATCCAGCGCTCCATCAAAGTCATGTTCAAGGCAAAATGTGTGCTTGTGGGTATCAATCAAAACAAATCCAAATGAACACCAGATGATTAAAATTCGGAGGAGCAACAGGAGAGAGCTGCAGGAAGTGAAGATAAAGACACGAAATCATCCTATAAAACAGGAGCCTGAAGTATGTGGAGGGCAACAAGGATGGGACGCTGACAAAGACATGGCTTTCTGAAATAGGAAGGATGAAGGCCTTGTGGGTCCATTAATAGGATATGAGGAAAGTTCATGGAAATCAGTAGAAAACGTTGAACAAAATGTATGATCCGTTAAGCAACAAATGTTCCTCCACTTTATTGCCTGTTAACGAGACAGAAATGGGGCAGTGGGTACAGGAGGAGTACCAGGAAGCAAGTTCAGTGACAGCTGTCCCAGCTATTGCTGCCCTTCCTCTGGGATAGGGATTTCTCTGTTAATCTGCTACTTAGCCTCTGATGCACACCATTGTAAGAAGGTTCTGCCCCCTTACAGATAACAGCTACAGAGACATACACCCACACTGAGCATGATAGGAAGGAAATTTGTGACCATTTGGGGCAGAAACCAGGTGACTTGTTAGAAATTCAGCTGGTTCACTTGGATGATGAGAGGGCTGGCGTGTGTAACGCTGATTAAGGAAGAATACCTCTTAAGGCTAAATTCCCTCCTGCAGTCTATTATGCCAACCTTAGATTCATCAGGGACAATAGTAAAAGGTCTTGAAAGTTATTTTGCAGTGGATCTTGGCCACTTGGGGTGATTTTCTGGAGAATGTCAAATTCCCATGGTTTATTAGTCTGTGAGGGCTGCTGTAACAAAAGTACCGCAAACTGGGTGGCTTAAATAACAGAAATTTATAGTCTCATGGTTGTGGAGGCTAGAAGAAGTCCAAAATCAAAGTATTGGCAGTGTTGTTCCTTCTGAGGATTATGGAGGAAGGATCTGTTCTAGGTCTCTCTCCTTGGCTTGTGGATGGTCATTTTCTCCCTGTATCCTGTTATATCATCTTCCACCTATGTGTGGCTCTATGTCCAAATTTCCCCTTTTTGAAGGATGCCAGTCATGTTGGACTAAAGCCTAGCCAAATAACCTCACTTTAAGTTGATTACCCTTGTAAAGGTCACATTCTGAGGTATTAGCAGTTAGGACCTGAACGTATGAATTGGGGGGGCATAATACATGGGAAATCATGGATAGGACATTGACAATTATTTTGACACTTTCCATCCTAGATTGGGTTTACAATGTTGATGAAGATGACTTACTAGATAATAAAAAAGTGACCCAAAGTTTGGGAAGGAATTCAAACTATTTTAGCTCCATCAGAGACAGGCAGCCAAGTTATGTACTACTAGACTCTTGGCAGTAAGAGACACCCAGATTCAGCTCATGGGTTTGGGCAGGGTTCACAGTGGGGAAGGGAAACTAAAGTAGCCTGGTGAGTGGGGCCTTTTAAACATTTTAATACACTGTTGTTTTTGTTTCTCCATCTGAATGTATAGGAATTAATGTGTTATGTGCTTTACTACCCCGTAAGTGCCAGAGGGGATCCTCCATTGCAGGAAGAGTGGCATGTAGAGAAGCAGTCCTGTGGCATATACATTGCTTCCCAACCCACCATTCGTGGCAAGGTTCTCCTCCAGAGATACCTAAACTCTCCCGCTTTTTGTCACCAGTGGATGGGCCAGGATTTAGCACAAGTGACCCTACCCAAAGCTTTCATTCAGTTAATGCCCCATTGATTGGAGAATCTGAAGCCTCAGTCACAACAGCCCTGACCTCCGCCAGCTTGCGGGAGGAGGGGGGCAGAGAGGAGATGGGGGGTTGAGATTTTCACAACAATATTCAGAAACATGCTCCCCAAGTAAAGTTCCTTGAGACTATGTGAGTAGATTTATAATGCCTAATCACTCTGGGAGTCAAGGAAAAAGTGTGCTTTCTTCAAACCTCCACCATCCGAAAAGAAGTCTAGCACAGTATTGCACTCTGTGGGCATTAGAGACAGTACATGCCTACTCTGGGCATTCTATCTGGTCTTTTATACCAGCTAACCTGCAAATCAACATTTTTTGAGAGGGACCCAATGCAAGAGGCCATGTGGGAAGCTGTCCAGCAAGCTGTGCACACTTTCCACCTTTGGGGCCCCACAGCCCTGTGACCCCTTTGAGCAAAAAGTCTCTGTGACTGATCATTTCATCAATTAGAGCCCGAAGCCAATGGACGCAACCTCCATCTGGAGGTTCCCTTAGGGGCAATGTCCCTTGCATGGCCACTAGATGCTCCTTTTGAAAAGCAGCTATTAGTGTGCTTCTGGGCTTTTCTGGACAGCTGCCTTCTGAACATCTGACAAATAGAGGCCTTATGACTGCAGCCTGATAATCCCATTTTAGTGAGGTTGAACTCAGACTCAATAATAAACAAGACGGGAAGGACCCAACAAGCCTCCTGGCCAAACGGAAATGGTACCAGTGATATCTTGGCTTTACATGAAAAAGTGGCAGCTATCTCCTTGGGGGAAGAAATTTTTCTAAAAACTTGGGCCTAGTTCACTGATGGTTCAGCTAAGCTAAAAGTTGATGGTACCCACCGGCCTAATCTGCCTGTTCAACCTCGGCACCAGCTGAGCAGAACTGAAAGTGGAAGTCGTCCCCTCCATTCAGTGGGCAGAACTCAAGGCCATTCTCAGAACTCCAGACAACCCTCTCCTTGAGGAATCTTGTTATATTTTTACTGACTCTTGTTTTGTTGCCAATAACCTCACTATTTCATCTGCCACTTGGAAAACTAAGGCTGGCAGGTTAAAGACACTCTTCTTTGGGGGCAATCACTATGGAAACGATTCACAGCTGCCGATCAAGTGTGCGGGTGGCTCAGGTAGATGCCCACAGTAAAAGCCTGATGAGACTGACTGGAGTCAAGCTGCTGCTAAAGCCTGTCCCACCCCAGTTGCTACAACCCGACCATCACCAGACTGGGCGTGGAAAGACATCAGTCACCACAGACTGAGCACAAACTGAAGAACTCTAGTGTTTCTGATGCAGAGGCTGCCACTCTATGGCTGACTTGGGAGTCAAAATTGACCCATTTGCCTTGGGGTGATGGAGGCCACGTTACATGGGATACTGTTCCAGCCTGCTCCTGGGAGGTTGACCATATGGGACTTTTGACTCTCTTTCAAGCTGTCAGTGTTATCTCACTACTACTGGCACATTTTTTCAGTCTGTAGCTTGCCATTACACTTGTAACGGCATTTTTTGATGAGTAGAAGTGTTTACATTTGATGAAGTCCAATTCATTAATGTTTCCTGGTTAGTACTTTTTGTGTATTGTTTATTCAAGAATTTTTGACCACAAAAACATCTTTTTGGTAAGGTTCAACTTAATTAATATGATTCAACCGTATTAATATATGTCCCATATATTAATTCATTTAATTTTCACAGCAAACTATTAGAGTAGACTTCCCCACCTTACAGATGATAAAACTGAGGGAAGAGAGATTAAGTAACTTCCCTATAAGGTCACACAGTTGATTATTGACAGAGTGAGATTCAAACACAGGGTCTGGCTCTGAAGTCCGTGCAAAATCATGATGCTGTATTGCACGTTCCATCTGGTACTAAAGTATCAATTTATATCTCTCTCTCTTCTACGGCTCCTTGAAGGGAAAACTGCTTACTTGTCTTTGTAACCCTTGCACCCAGCACAGTACCTTGCACACGGTAGATGTTAATAAATACTTGAGGAACGAATAGATAAACAAATGGGGAGGTCTCCACCACTGCCACCACCAGGGACTGCTGGTTTGACATCGAAGGGGCAATGGTCAGGTGCTTTCAGCCTTGATGCATTTGTGTAGCACACCTGCTGACTTTTGAACATACACCAAGTTTTCTAGAACTCTCCCCTTTTAGAACCTCCTTTTTCAATTAAAGCATTGAATATCATAATATGGATATCCATGAGCAATATGGTAACTGCAGGTGGGGGTCTCTGACCTAATGGCTAAAGAAAATACTATTGCAAAATATCCTAGGTATTTAAAAAGCATTATCTGAAGGACAGAAAAACGGTGCATATAAAGGATTATAAAAATTAGATGTTATTCTCTCATTTCCACTGGGAATTTCTTCTCCCTCAAAAGATCTGCATATCTACTATTATATCTTCATATAATTATTATGACCACATATGACTATATATGTATATTAGAGAGAGAGTCATATATTATATCTACATAATGCTGTTACATATATAAATAGATACAATGTAATCCAGTCACAAAGAAATAATTTGTGGCGTATTTGAAATATTATTATCAAATTCATCAAATAGATTTGGAAGAATCTCACCCTCTCCCTTTATAGTTTAACACCATTATTTGAAAAAATTAACCTTATTCACTCTTAGTGTTGTTGCAAGCTACAGTAGCACACTTATTTAGGTGAGAAAATTTATGTGTGTTTCTCTAGACAGCTCAGTGACAATGCAGATGAGTTATGTTACAATTTTTGGTAATTAGCATTCATAAAAACAAGAACATCCTTTACATATAGTCAAGGTATGAAACGCCTTCCTAGATTTAAAACCTCTGAATAAATCACTTTTAATTTTTGCCTTATAGTTGAATGTCCATTGTGATTTACCAATTCTAACTCATGTCAGCCTTGGTGCAAAGGATATTTTGCAGAAATTCTAGCTTTGCTATGTAACTTAAATATCACAGTAAGTGGGGCTTGCTGAAGCCAGATCTGATAATTGCATTTCATTTGTTCTTAGTAGTGCCTATGAAAGTATTTTACAACTATTTGATTTGATATAAAACAAAGCTCTTATTCTAACTTTCTAATTTGTATTCAACTTTGAGAGAACAATTCCTTCACCACATAGGTAGCATGTAGGTAAATATATATTTTTCATAAATAAGTACTAGAAGAACATTTAAGAAATGTTTTTCAAAACCTAACTCATTCTTTTTCATCATATTTGGGCCCTTTAAAGAAAGGGTGCTTTGAAAATTCCAGATGTTGCTATTATTATCATAGTCATTTAAATTTTTATTAGTAATATATCATATTAATTGCTCTTAATGGGGATAATAAATAATTATAATAATAATAATAAAAATTAATTGCCCTTCATAGAATGAGTTGCATTTTGTAATGTTTCTGGATGGATATGGTTAGCAACAATTAATTTTTCCTAGAATGCAATACAAAACATATTTTGGTTAGGGTATTAGAATGTCTTACAACCAAAAATTTTATATGCACAATGTACCCTCAGCCAAATTCAAGGGTGATAGCTTATGAATGTCTCTGCTAGAAGAGAAATGTACAAATATTGTGCTATACTACACTTTTGCCCATAAGTCAGAATCATAATGATAATGAAAATGACCAGAAATATGAGCTACGGAAAGATGTATGGAATCTGCGAGACTCTCCAAAACAAAGTCTTGACTGCCCACTTACTTTTTTCTTTCTTTTTTTTTTTTTGTGAGGAAGATCAGCCCTGAGCTAACATCCATGCTAATCCTCCTCTTTTTGCTGAGGAAGACCAGCTCTGAGCTAACATCTATTGCCAATCCTCTTCCTTTTTTTTCCCCCAAAGCCCCAGTAGATAGTTGTATGTCATAGTTGCACATCCTTCTAGTTGCTGTATGTGGGACGCAGCCTCAGCACGGCCGAAGAAGTGGTGCGTCGGTGTGCGCCTAGGATCTGAACCCAGGCCACCAGTAGCGGAGCGCATGCACTTAACCACTAAGCCATGGGGCCAGCCCTGCCCACTTACTTTTAAATGTACTTATTGGACTCCAGCCCTAGAGATTCTGACTCAAAGGGTATGGATGCAGCCTCATACTCTGTATTTTTGATAGGTATTTCAGAAGACCTGGTGAAGGATTTCCCACAGCACACTTAATGTGATATAGAAAGACCGAAGCATCAGGCTGGTTACCAAGATAGAGACTCGGACATTTGAGTGAGACCAAAACCTGGATATCAGAGTCAGATCACAACACCATGGCCAGGCTGAAAGTGATGATCCCAAGGTTGGGTTAAATCTCCATCCTTGTTCATGTCCACAATCAGATTGGTCTTAAGGAGCAGGGTGGGGCTGAAGCTACAGGCAGGAGTGCAATTGGGCCTGGCTGAAGACAGGAAAAGCCCAAGAGGCTAGGAGACAGGCAATCTCTGCCAGTCGGTGTTCCTCTCACTTCCACCTCCTGGATACTCTGCAGCCAAGTGGAGCATGGCTCTCACCTCTCAAATCAGCCCAGACTTTGGGTGTGGAGAGGAGCCATTATCCCTCTTCTGAAATCTGCTGGGGTAGGCCCTGATATAGGAAGATTTTCTGAAAAATTGTCAAATAGAAACAAAGAAGAATGAGGAGGGGCTGGGATTATGGGGATACACACTGATGGGTAACTCTCTCTGGACTTCTCAGTGAAGTTGACTTCTGCTCTGCGAATATTACATCTGTGAGTAAAATGACTTCCTGGAATTCACTTAAAGGAAGGAGTAGACTTGCAATCGAAATCAGTGATTTCCAGGTTAGCTGAGCATCAAGATCTGGGGAGCATTAAAATCCCTCCCCCCAAAGATTCTCATTCAATAAGTCTTGGGTAGAGTTTAAAAATCTGTGTTTTTAAATAGTGTCCCAGTTAATTCTTATGTGCAGCCAGAATTGGGAAGCACTGTACTAAAACATATCGGAAAGTTAACATATGCCTGAAACTGACTTTGTTTTATCAAGTGTTTATAGCTTGAAAATTCTAATAATTAATTCTATGCTTATTAATTACTACAGCCAACTGTACAATTTCCCATGAGTGTTTGAAGTGTTGCTTAGTGTTTCAATGCTTCTAATCATAATTCAAGTTAAGATATTTTAACTAGAGTCCATCAATAATCATTAAATTAGTATTTTGTGAGTATGTTGCTCCTTCTGTTTCACCTAATGATCTGTGGAAGACAACTGGAGTGTGTCTAAAATTTTAGCACCAGAAAATCGTTTCCAGAAAGGCAAAGGGCAAGGCCTACTTAAGAATATCAGGTCAAAGGAAAGAACCCAGGGTATTCCCAAGGCCCAGTGAAAGTGTAATCTTTAGCCAAATGCCAGATTGTAAGGTACAGATTTCATATAATATATTCCCTTTGGGATAATGAAACATTCATTAGGAGAGAGGAATTGAGCACAGAGTGACATGGTGTAATTATGATAGGCTGTGACCTTATGTGAGGAGACAGTGGCAAGGTTGACACCAGTAATGGCCACCAGGTTTATTTAGAATTTTTTCTCGATTAAGAAGAGATCATAAAGCAGAAGGAGAGAGAGACAGCCAGAAAACTGAGTTTTGTTTCTCTGTCTAAAATATAAAGAAATACTAGTTAAGGAATTGTTCTTGAGCTAATTATGAGAGCTCAAGACACATACAAAAAACTTTCAAAAGGCAAGATGGATGTTAAAAATCTCACCTAGCTGAGATTTAAAGCAAAGTAGCATCAAACCATTTGATTTTTTATCACTTTTAGCACAGATTGGAAAGACCTATGATTCTTAGAAAAAATATTTAGCAGTTGAGAGAAAAGTGCCATAGAGGGCTATTATATAGGGCACAGAATTTCCCTTGGGAACTGTCTCATATATTTTTTTCTTTTTTGAAACTGCTAATTACCTCCCAACCCACCAAATCCATCTATAATCACATGGTTACTATAGGGCTTTTCCTGATTGTAGAATGTGACCCCACCACCTGATTACAGTTGATTAGCCCTGGGGTGGGCAACTGACCCAAACTGAGCAAATCACTCTTCTTCTCTGAGAATCTGGAATGGATCTAAGAGATTCCTGCTCATTTTATCTGCTGCCTTGAAAAGATATGATGAATTCCTGGGAAATTAATACAGAAACCACTTCTTGTCACGACAGTGAGATATCAAGTCTGCAATACGAGAGAAAAAGGAAGTAGATGTGAAAAGAGAAGCAGAAACAAGAGAAGAAAGGTTGGTGGCAATTTTTGTCCCTGTACTAGTTATTCCTTAAGCTTGGATGCACTCTGTTTTACACCATGCTGGTCTAAATCAGGCCTTCATGATTGCAGTCAAAAAATTTCTAAATAATGTAGAGGGAGAATGTCATAGGATTGTCCCAAATAGACCAAAGTCAAATGCCAGAAAAAGAAGAGAAATCTGAACTTACCAGAGACTTGCACTTCAAAATGAAGCAGACTGGGTAGGGTTGAAATCAAACTATGAGTAAAGTTATTACCAGAAAGCAGAAAGGAATAATCAGGCTTAAGCCAGGATCCCAGAGGTAAGGATATGGGTGGTCAATATGTAAAGAAGTTTGGTTCTTAGTGGCTTGACCAGGTTGGAAAGGCTTAAAATAGCTAGGGTTGACTGAGTTAGGCAAAGTTCCGTGTCCACATCCAAAAATCAACCTCCAACTTCTGACCAGAGCAGAGGAGGAAGTGCTATGTTCGCTTTTTAGAAAATCTTGATTCCAGTAAAATAGAAAAGAGAGACTCTCATGTTGGGCTTAGGTGCTATCTTTGCTATGGCTGATATCTTTTCATTTATCTATCTCTGTTAGATGCTGTGAGGTTTTTCTACACACAAGTGAAAGATATTTGGTTGGATCATATGTATTAATCTCTTAATGATCCCTATTTTCTATGATTAAGTCTACCATTGAATATGGTGTTACTTACCTAAATTATAACAATGAAAGTACAGGAGTTATTAACAGCCTTCTAAGGATGGGCCTTGAAAATTCCAGCTAGTCATTGATGACATGACTTATGTCTCTGAAGGTATATGTCACAGATTGTCCAACTTAACTCGTCGTATAAATTTATCTGATACTAAACATACAAAGTTGGCTCTGTGGATTATGGCGAAGTTTAATATGGACGTATATTTAATCTTCACTCCAACAGATTATTATTATTTTAGTCATTATGTTGATGTAATAAGAATACCTAAAGAGATCGGTTGCACTGACAAATCAATTAAATTAATAAACTATTTAAACTTAGATAAATGGATCTTGGTCTGTTGATGGACATGAACATCTCTTAGATTTTAAGTTCAGTAGGATCAGCGTGATAACACATGTTCCATAGTGTCTAATACTGTGTACTTGACCTCTAAGTTTACTAAGAAAATATCCTACGTTGATGACATGCTGTGTAAAGTTATTATAGGATGAAAGAGTACTGAATTTGGGGAATGAAGAGTAGCAATAAAAATTCTGGTTTTTCAGTCTTAATCAATTCAAGCATCTCAGAGACTCTGGACTTCAATTTTTAAAAAATGAAATTGTATTAATGTTACCTTTCCTGCCACCTTAAAAGAGTGACAGTGAGGAAGCCAAATAGCACTGGAGAAAGCTCTTTGTAAAAAACAGAAACAAATAAAAATAAAAGAAACAGAAGAAGACTCACCTCACCCTCACTCCCCAAAGGTCTCTAAGTTTCCAGCATACAGCCAGGACTGAAATTCATGGAACCTAAGAGTGGAAACAAAAAGATTGGAAATCTACAGATGGCTTTAGAGGTAGGCAGAAGAGGAAGATGATTTTGTGATGTAACTTTAGATGTGCCAAAATGGCTCCTCTGATTAAAACCAAAATAAGAAAAGAAAACCTTGTCTTCTTACTTACTAATGCCCCAAGTCCCCGAGAAGAAATCTATACCCACTTGTTAAATGTATTGCCAATAAAAGAAATGACTTTTGATAGTCATTTACAGCTTAGTTTAAATACTAACATGTTGAGTATCTACTGTGTGCATGTGAAACCGGCAAACAGCCATTGATGATTAAGCAGCTAGTAACTATGGGTGATTGGAATTTGCCAGCTCAGAATATGTCTCTGCCTGAATGACATTTTGGCCCCCAGCCCCACTAACTAACCAAAGGAGTTTGGGATGGGAGGCCTGCCCCCGGAATAGGCCATCACCATAGACATCTCCGGTATCTGGGTGGGTCTGTGCTAAGCCCATTCTTAGTTCTGGTTACACTTTATGAGAGACATTTACATTTGAAAAGAAAAGATACCTCTCCCTCTGTAGAGGTATCTTCTTCCCTGTACCAGGAAGAAGTGGGGGATGGCCTTACCTAGAAACTTATCAGAACAGAAGATGAGGACTTAAATCTGCATGATAAACTTACCCATTGTTAACTGTGCTGTTTGGATAATATACTATCTGACTCCCACTAGGTTCCTATAGGTAACATCCCCATGAAGTTGGGGTCACCATGGTAATGGATGTTTGAGCTATTTTTTCAGGAACTGAACCCCTTGTCCACTTCAGGCCGGATTGAGACCACCAACCCATCAACTGGGCCCTTTTGACAGCAAGAGGTTGGAACTCCACCCTCAGGGCATGCTAATGCCGCCATTCTGTGAACCTGTTTCCTACGAAGAGGAATGAAGGCTTACTACCCTTGCGCAGATCATCAGTTACCTCATCTCTCCTCACCTCCAATCATTTCAGACCACCTTGCCCCCTTCCCCATAAATACCCCTGAGTCCCTATTTTCAGGGAGGCAGATATGAGACTTGTTCTCCCATTTTCCTCACTTGGCTGCCTTGTGTGATTAAACCTTCTCTCTCTGCAATCTCATCGTCTCGGTGATTGGCTTTCTGGGCGGCAGGCAAAAACGGACCTGGTGCGGTAACACATGAACATAATTAAGCTACAAAGAACTACAAAGAAGAATAAAATACAATCCTTGCTTTCAAGGAGCTCACAGTCTAATGGGAGAATCAAATTCATATGTGAAAATTTGCGATATGTAATGTGATTAACTCTATAACAGAAGTGCAAACTTCAGTGACAGCAAGCAGAAAGGAGGGAGAGTTGGGAAAAGCTTTCCTTAGAACAGGCTTTCTGGTTCAAGATAAGAATTGGCATGAGGAGGTTAGACACCTCAGATAGAAATCCGTAGAATGTAGGAAAATCACAGACAGGGAAAACAAAGGATTTGGAAAAAAAAACAAAACATTGCTTTGCCAGTAGTAATAGGATTGTTAATTTAGGGACAAATTCTGGAATATTAGGTCATAACCTATTCAAGAGATCTTTTTTAGGTTCTGTTGTTACCTAATCAGCCACACACACACACAAAATAATGGCAAAAGAAGTTTCTGAAAAGAGAGTGGGGAAATTTTGGATGACTGTATTCCTGAGAGCTGAAAATTTTAGTTGGAATGAAGAAAGCCAACAGAAAATGAACACCCAGCTAGCAAAAAAGAGAGGGGAGTCTGTTACCATTCCAATTTCTATGACATGGAGGGGCTTTAACTTCTTTGAGTGGTTTCATATGCCCAGATCTCCTTTCATTTGAAATTCTCCCAGTACATTTAGTCAGAGAAGGGAAAACAATATTTACAAACCTAAAAATAATATACTAAAAAATACCTTTGCTTTCTTTTTCTTGACTATCTTGGAAGAATAACTATTAATTTTTTCTAGAATTACCTGCAGTTAATTTTCACATTAGGTAAGAGTAACTGACATCATCTCCGTTTCGCAGTTGGTCACATGTAATCCTGTTGCTTTCACAAACTAGCTGAGAACTCATGGAATTTCTCTTTAGTGGCCCAAGTGCAAGTGTCCCGATTTCTGGTCTGTTATAATAATTTTTTTGCTGAGTTGCCAGATTTTTGTACCTCCTTACCTTTCAATTTCACATACAATTTTTCTTGGATAAAAGAGAAAAGCCCTAGAGGATTTTCCTTGTTCTCTACTGCTTCAAGAAAATAGAATTTTAAAATAGCTATAGTTTGCCCAATGGAGAGAAAGATAGTAACTCACAAACAGCTACAGCTCTTCTAATTATCCTAGCAGAGTACTCATTATTTGCATTCAAGTTAAAAAAAAAAAAAATTGCAGAGCAAATAGAAATTACATCCATCTGAGGTAAAACATTTCATTATATTTTATTACCCCCAAATCAATTCCTAAAGCAATGTGTGAATTAAAATGTTTTATCCAGCATGTTTGAGAAACCAATTTAAAATTACGTAGCTTATAACAAATTGCCAGAAATATTGCAAGTAGCCATTAATTTACTCCAAGCCAATTAAACTCTATATTAATACATGAAGTAATATACATGCACTTGTTCATAACTTCCTTTTTTTTTTTCCTGTAATTAAGCATGAGTACAAGGCAAAGCCTCACTTGGCAAAGAATTTTAACCCTCTTGTTTGAACTTTCCCTTATCCTCTCTGGCCCCCTACTCCCAAGTGACAAAAGTCACTTTGTCCAGTGTTACTTTTCTTTTCCCATTTATAAGAGCAATGTCTTTTAAACTGTCATATATACCATGTAGTAAGTTGCTAAGTATCCTGAAATTGCCTTATATTTGGAAAACATTCCATCCTCAAATCCATGGGGAGAAACTCCAAGAAGGTTCACGGAAAGTACATAATAAGTGTTCCAGAATTGAATAATCAACAGGGAAAATGAGTGCAAATTGCACTACTTCATAGTCAAAATCAGTATGTGTTAGTTAGAGTTCTCTGGAGAACAGAACCAACGGATTGGATGATGCCCACCCCCACTCTCACAGACACACCCATAAATAATTTTTAATCTGCACAGCCCATGGCTAGTCAAGATGACACATAAAATTATCACAAGTCCACCTCTTGTCAACTTGGCACCCATACACATCTCCTTAAACCATAAATCTCCAAATAAAGGCAATAATAAGGTCATAATTCCACGTAACATGATACAACTATCCTGCATACAGCCAAAAATTCACTAACCCCTTCCCCAGAAGAGGAGGTAAAGTTCTTGAGTGATGTTTACTGTTCTCCTTGATATCCTCTAACTTAAATGCTATGACATAAAATTAGCAATACTTAAATGCTATGATATAAAGTCAATGTGCCTAATGTTACATGATAAGGGAATAGAGAGGAAAGAAAATATATATACATACACACACCACACACAAATGTATTCATGGTAAAATAAGGAGGACATATTCATAACAAGTATAGTTCTCCCTTCTGTAACTAGTCACATGGTCATAGCTGGTATTTATAACTACCTTCTTCTACTACCCATCCTGTATTCCCTTTGCCTTCACCAAGCACCTTAGCTGGTCATGGTTCTTTACCTGGTGGGGTGACCCAAACCTTTATTCCTGAAGGGTCTGGGCCATTGGACTGGGTTAATGTCGTTTGGGCCAGAGTCCTGCCTGGACTGGGTTATTGTAGTTTTCCAATGACCTTCATCACAGTACATGGTAATATTAAGAGATGCCCTAAAGGATCTCCTGTATTCCAGACACATTCTTCCTTACCTCCATTGTGCAGTAGTAATCAATTTCCCCTTGGTAGTCAGAATCAATCACCAAAGCCGACATGTTAACTTCTTTCTTTGCCTTTGAATCCCTTCCTTGTCTTTGAATTCCCTTGTTTTTGCCTCCCTTCTTTGAATCCCTTACTCTGCATTAAACCAAGGCATGTCGCTTTGCCTGTTGATTCAGAGGCATGTGGAACCCCAAGTGCTGAGGTGGTAGTCTTAACGCCAGTTCAAAGGAATCATTATTGTGTTTCCTGTTGAAAGCATTCTTCCCTCTGGTACTAAGACCTCTAGGTCAGCAGAGCATAGTGCTGCTTGAACAGGAAGGAAAACTTTTGCTGGTGGGTCACTAGGGCTAATAGTGAGTGGTGCCACTCCCATTTCCTTGATTCTTGGACCCCTGAATCCTGGGTATTGGAGAAATAGCGCCATATATTGGACACTGATTCAGAGCAAATACAGCCTTCTGGAGGACATTGCCCCAGCCCTGCAAGGTATTTCCACCTAGCTGGCACTGTAACTGAGTCTTCAAAAGTCCATTCCACAATTCTATTAAGCCAGCTGTTTCAGAATGGTGGGGATCATGTTAAGACAGTGAATCCAATGAGCATGGGTCCATTGCTGCACTTTCTTTGCTGTGAAGTGAGTTCCTTGATCAGAAGCAATGCTGAGTGGAATATCTTTATGGTGGCTAAGGCAATCTGTAAGTCCATGGATGGTACTTTTCAAAACATTGCACGCAGCAAAGACAAATCCACATCCAGAGTAAGTGTCTATTTAATAAGAACAAAACAGTGGCCTTTCCATGATGAAAGTGATCCAATATAATTAACCTGCCACTAGGTGGCTGGCTGTTCAGCCTGGGAATGGTGCCATATCAGGGGATCAGTGTTGGTCTCTCTGCTGCTGGGAGATTGAGCACTCAGTGGTGGCAGTAGCCAGGTCAGCCTTGGTGAGTGGGAGTCCATGTTGCTGAGCCCTTGCTTAACCTCCATCCTTGCCACCATGGCCACTTTGTCCATGAGCCCATTGGATGATGACTGGAGTGGCTGGCAAAATAGGCTTACTAGTATCCACAAAACAGGTCATCCTACCACTTGATTACTAAAGTCCTCCTTTGCTGAGGTTACTCTTTGATGAGCATTCACATGGAACACAAATATTTTCATGTCATTTGCCCATTCAGAGACGTCCATCCACATACCTTTTCCCCAAATTTCTTTGTCACCAATATCCTAATCATGTACCTTCCAAGTCCCTGACCATCCAGTCAAATCATTGGCTGCACTTCATGAATTGATATATGATCACATGCCAGGCCATTTCTCTTTCCAAGCAAAGTGAACAACCCGGTGCACTGCTCGATGTTCTGCCAATGTGGAGGATTTCCCTTCACCACTCTCTGTTAGGGATGCCCCAGAAAGGGGCTGTAGTGCTACAGCTGTCAACTTTCGGGTTCTGGGGGATCAGAATTGGCCATCTCAAAATATATCTCTTTGATTATTTTCAAGAACAAAAGACTCTGAAAGAAACTTTGACACCCACCCTCCCTCACTAACTACCTAAAATAAATTTTTGGTAGATAGAAGCCCTGTCCCCAGGACAGGTCATCACCATAGATAATTCTGGGTATTGGTAGAATGGGAGGGTCCTTACTAAGCCCATTCTTATCAAATTTATGTTTACCAAACGTTTGCTTTTCCATTTCCATGTGAATTGCCTTCCTCCCCTTTGAAGTCCCAAACCACTACCCCCAACACCCTCCTTTGTCTTTAGCTGAAGATACCATTTAAGGTGAGAGCCTCCGTCATTTTGGTGAGTTGCTCAGTTTTCCTGAGTCTCTCCCATGTATACATATTATAAAGCTTTGTTTGATTTTCTCCTGTTGTTCTGTCTCATGTCAATTTAGTTTGCACCCCAGCCAGAAGGACCCAGAAGGTAGAGGATTTGTCTTCCTCCCCTACAAGTTGATACCTGCATATTATGCAGAACCATCTGTAAACCAGGCCTAAGTCTCTTCCTCTATCAGCTCATCTTAGGGAGCTCCCCATGAAACCATAAGTGCAGGCTCAGTGATAGAAGGCAGTGTAGCAGGAGTGGGGGCCATGGGCATTTTGACCACTTTTTTTCATGTAACTTACTCTATCGCGTATATACCACTTCCATTTGATGATGCAGTGTTGCTGTGCGTGCCCAACTTTGTAGCTTAGAGTGTCAAATAATAGCCATTTCATGATGGACAGCTCAGGTCCCACGGTAATTTGGTGGCCCATGGTAAAGTATTCATTCTCTACTAAGGTCCAGTAGCAGGCCAAAAGCTGTTTCTCAAAAGGGGAGAGATTATCTGTGAAAGATGGCAAGGCCTTGCTCCAAAATCCTAAAGGCCTGCAGTCCAATTCACCTCCAGAGGCATGCCAAAAGCTCCAAACAGCATCCTTGTCTGCCACTGACACTTCAAGCACCATTGGATCTTCTGGATCATACGGCCCAAGTGGTAGAGCAGCTTGCACAGCAGCCTGGACCTGTTGCAGAGCCTTCTCTTGCTCCGGACCCCACTCAAAACTAGCAGGTTTTCAGGTCATTTGGTAAATGGGCTGGAGTAGCACACCCAAATTTGGAGGAATATGTTGCCTCCAATATCCAAAGAGGCCCAATAGGCAGTGTGCCTCTTTTTGGGTTGTAGGAGAGGCCGGATGCAACAACTTATCCTTCACCTTAGAAAAGATGTCTCTACATGCCCCACACCAATGGATCCCCAGAAATTTCACTGAGGTAGAAGGCCTGTCAGATTTATTTCCTACCTTCTGACATACAAGTATCTTACCAATAAGTCTAGGGTAGTTGCTACTTCTTGCTCACTATGTCCAATCAGCTTAATGTCATCAACGTAACGGACTAGTGTGATATCTTGTGGAAGGGAAATGCCAGCTGGAAGCAAACTGCTTTTGACAGACGTTATGGACAGGGATGGAGAAAAATGCATTTACCAGATCAATAACTGCATACCAGGTACCAGAAAATGTGTTAATTTGCTCAAGTAATGAAACCACATCTGGTAGAGCAGCTGCAATTGGAGTCACCACCACATAGTTAAACTTCTGATAATCCACTGTCATTCTCCAAAATCTGTCTGTCTTCTGCACAGGCCATTTGGGAGACTTGAATGGAGATGTGGTGGGAATCACCACCCCTGCATCCTTCAAGTCCTTGATGGTGGCACTAATCTCTGCAATCCTTCCAGGAATGTGGTATTGCTTTTGGTTTACTATTTCGCGAAATAGGAACGGTACTAATGATATCTATTTGGCCTTTCCCACCATAATAGCTCTTATTCCGTAGGTCAGGGAAACAATGTGGGGATTCTGCCAGCTACTCAGTATATCTATTTCAATTATGCACCCTGGAACAGGAGAAATAACCACAGATGGGATCACGGACCCGCTGGACCCTCTATGAGATGGATCTGAGCTAAAACTCCGTTGATCATCCGACCTCCATAAGCTCCTACTCTGACTGGTGGACCACAGTGATGTTTTGGGCCTCCTGGAATTAATGTCAGTTTAGAGCCTATGTCCAAAAGTCCCTGAAATTTCTGATTGTTTACTTTCCCCCAATATGCAGTTACCTTGGTTAAAGGCCATAGGTCTCTTTGGGTAAGGCTGAAAAAAAGATTAGTAGTATAAAGTTTATTAGTGTACCAGGGTTTTATCTCAAGGGAACCCAGCTTCTTCTTCATTCATGGGGTTCTGCGTCTGTTAATCAGCTCAAGTCTGGGAATTGATTGAGGGGTCATGACCCTCTGATTTTATGATTCAGGTTAGACTTGTTCACTTGACCTAGAACTTTTCTGCTTATACAGATCAAGTAAGAATTTAGTAGACTTCCTATCCATTTCTTTTCTAGGAACTCCACAATCAATTAGCCAATGCCATAGGTGTGAGTGAGTCAGACTATTCTGATTGTTGCTTTGACTCTATTGTCCATCATGGTAACCATGCCCACCTTGCCTTTGGCAGTTGGTGCCACCACTTGGCCCCTAAGACCCTGGGATCCAATTACTCCCATTGCATTTAGGTTTCTCAATTCAGTGATTGCAGTTTCCACTGTGAGGTCTGGCCTACAGAGAAGGGCGATCACAGAGTTTTTAAGGGATGCTGGGGCTCTCCTCACAAATTTATTCCTTACAGTATTGGTAAAAGCTATGTCTTCTGGACCCTCCCAATGTGAGTGAGTAGGTCTTAAATGACAAATCCACTCCAACATTCCAATCTCCCTAAGCCTTTGAATTTAAACTGAGGCATGTCCAGCATTTCCAATTCATTCACAGTGGGTATTCTTTTGATCCATGTTTCAGTTAACAAACCAAAGAAACTTTTAGAACCCTTTCTAATTCTCTGAGCTACAACATTAAATGCAGAATCTTCTCCTAGTGAGCCCATGTCAATAAATTCAGCCTGATCCAACTTTATGTTCCTTCCCCCACTATGCCACACCCTCAGTATCCATTCCCACACATGTTCCCTAGATTTCTGTCTGTACAATTAGAAAACTCAAGAAGTTCTTTTAGATCGTAATGCACCTTCTCATTGGTACCTCACCTTTAGGGGCCTACTGGCACTGGAGTCTTGTTATTGGTCTAGAAGCAAAGAAGCATAGTGGGAGTGTGTCCTGAGAAGAATCAGCATTGTCTTGGATGAGAACTACTTCAAGGGAGGCCATTATAGTTTTCTTAGACAATGTAGAGTTAATCCCTTCAGACGGAGGTGGAAAGGCCAATACCACTGTGGTGAAGAGGACATTACCACTGGAGGTAGGAATGCCACAGCCACCAGGGGTGTGGAGGACAATTCTGCTGGGAGTGGGGATACTTCTTCCGCTGGTAAAGAAGACTCACCAGAATTTAGTGGCTCAACGTCCCCAATTTCATTAGAGTCTCCACACACGTCCCCATCCCAGCATATGATCCCATCCTTTCCCAATAAATGCCCTCACTTTAACAGTAGACACCCTGCGAGGCTGGGAGTTCAACTTGTGTTGTAATTCAGCAAGTCGCAGGATGAGGTTCTGCATTTGATTTTCAGCAATTTCAGCCCCGTAGCTACAGGAGATAAGGGTCCTTCAGGGCACACATAAAAGCTCTTAGGTCATTTATGCAGCTCTTGAGCTAAGAATTTGAATCCCTGAGCTCATCCTTTTCTTTTGCCACTTTGTCAGTGACATTAGGAGCAATCAACCAATGCCATTATATACGTTAATTTTCCAAAAATGTTCAAAAGTGTCATATAAAGCATCACCTAGTTCCTTGCTTCTTATAAGTGAACAATTAGGAGTATCCAATGCAGATAGTCTGCATATCTCTAGAAACAGCTCCCACTGTGGACCATCAGTGCTCTCTTTACTACTGGAAATAGTCATTAGCATCTTTAAATGTAGTTGGATTAATGAAACAATTCCACACTCTTGGTACCAAAATTCGTATTAGTCAGTGTTCGCCAGAGAAACAGAACCAGTAAGAGATAAATAGAGATAGTGAGAAATAGTTATTATGAGAAATTGGCTCATGCAATTATGGAGGCTTAGAAGTCCTATGATCTGCCATCTGCAAGCTGAAGATCCAAGAAAGTCCAAGTCCAAATGCCTGAGAACCAGGGGAGCCTACAGTGTAAATCCCAGGCCAAGGGCCAGAGAAGATGAGATGGGATGGGATGGGATGGGATGGGATGGGATGAGATGAGATGAGATGAGATGAGATGAGATGAGATGAGATGAGATGAGATGAGATGAGATGAGATGAGATATCCCAGCTCAAGCACTGAGACAGGAAAAAGGGATGAACTCCTCCTTCCTCCATGTTTTGTTCTATTCAGGCGTTCAATGGATTGGATGATGCCCATTCACACTGAGAAGGGCAACCCACTTCATTGAGCCCACTGATTCAAATGCTAATGTAATCCAGATACACCCTCACAGACATATCCAGAAAATAATATTTAACCTGGGACCCTGTGGCCAGTCAAGCTGACACATAAAATTAACCATCACAAATTTATATACCATTCTTAGCTTTATACTTTCAATCCTATATAGAAACCAACCTCCAATCCAAGATATTTCATATCCTTCTGAAATCCATTCAAACATAAGATTATTGACCAATTAGGAAAGAGTTATCACATTAATCATTAATTTCTAATAGCCTACTAAAAATTCTTACTTGGGTCCAAAAAAAAAGGATATTGACGTTCCTATAAAAATCAATCAATTTGAGTAAATTTTTCACCCCAAGGAAGTCTCAAGTATTTAGTAAAGGGAAAGGGAAATAATGGTACTGAGCTCCTGGTACACCCTAGGCTCTTTAAGTGGATTTGCTTGTTTAATTTTTGCCAAATAACTTAGCTAATGAGGAAATGGATATTTAGAGAGGTTTCCTAATTTGCTAGTGTCACACAGTTAGTGGCTAAGTTGGACTTCAATCCCAGCTCTAATCCAAAGCCTGTGTTCTTTACATAATAGAAATCTTCTACCCAATGAAATACACTTTCCACTTGGGCAATGTTACTGTCCATACATATATGAACATCTCGTGCACTTGAGTACAAATATTGCATGCTGCTTTTTTTTCTTTTTACTTGACTTTATAGCATAAACATTTCTCCCTGTATGTCTATAGCCTTTAAAATACTAAATGTTAACATCTTTCTAATGTGTTTTCTTCCTAGTAAAATATAATTTCTTTAAGCATTTCCCTAATACTGGGCATCTAAATTGTTTCCAAGTTCTTTTTATCATAGATAAGGCATAACTAAGATATTCATTCCCTTAGATTTTTATTTCTATTGAGCTATTTCTTTAAGATACAGTTTTGGTTGTGAAATTCACGCGAGTAAAGGATATGAACATCTGTACATCTCTTAGGACACACTTCCCCTTTTTGCTCAAACAGATGCACTAATGTAAAATGAAATATCGCTACTTTTAAAAGGAGACATTGCAAACACTCACGTTCTACAATAGGGATAAGAATATCAAGCTTCAAGATTTATCACTCAAAGTGTTGTTGTGAATTGCCCTTGAAAAAGATAGTGACAGACCTCCTCCCCTCCCCTGAATTATATTACATCCCATAGGGCTGAAATGGTCATTAATTTTTAATATTATCTTTTCTCAGTGAGGAGTATATGTAATGAATTTTCCTTAGGTATTCTTGCAGGATTGAAGTCCTAGAAATTCTGGGAAGATTTCAGGGCATCTATAGTGAGCTCAGAAAATGTCAACCAGTTTCTGAGTTCCTGGAGGAGAGAGTATGTACCAGAAACAAGGGTGATTATTAAATTACCTACAATATCAATTCTTTCCACAATAATTTCTGTACAATGTTTTGCAGTTTAGATAGTATTTTCACATATGTTTGATCTTGAAGGAGAGAGTAGATTACACTGAGCTGGGGTTTGTGAGATACAGAGAACTGTGTGCCAGGAATAAAGATGGTGCCTCTGTTCTTACTGAAGTTCAATTTCATTGGATTAAAAAGACATCATCACATTAAAAGTTAACTATATCTCAAAGAGGGTAATATTAAATATCTAAAAAGTAAAATATATACTAAATATTAGAATATAAAAGAAGGAAAGTTTAATTATTCTGGACTTGAGAGATCAAGGTAGTTAATATTGCTGAGGTATAGAAACTCCTTTTCAGAAAAGTCACGTATGATGAGTGACCCAGGAAGTCAAGCCTTAGTTACATTCTGGCCAGTCTCCTGCCCCTCCATCATCACCTCAGTGCACCTGATCCAGGCCTTTGGGAGCATCCTGAGGAGTTCCCTTTAGGAAGGTCAGCCAAGTTCTGGAATCCCAGTTCCTTGACCATCTCTGGAAGTAGAGCCTTTTAGCAACTCGAGACCAGAGGGTTGTGCCCAATAATCTGCTACCACTCTGTAGCAAAAGATTTCTCCTGCATCAAAATCTTTAAAAACTCATCTTATCTGGGCATAGAAAATAGCAAGTTAAAAGAATGGATGGTGAAAGGAGCTGTCGATCCAGACAGACAACTAAGTGTGTCTATTCATTCAACAAATACGTATTGAGCACTTACAAGTTATGTGGCAGCGGGTGCTTATATGCATTTTTGAGATGTGAAGAAAAAAGTAGTATTTGATTCTGAATACAGGACAGAAGAGATTCATATAATTTATCCACAGTAAGAGCAAAGAAAATCACTTATTCCAACCCCCTTATCATAAATATCAACTAAGGCCACCAAAAGTCACTTCTCCTGGTCAATAGGCGGTTAATGTCAAAGCCAGATTTTAGAATTCAGATCATCTTATTCTTTGTCAATCCATTTTACCCAAGGGTTCCATGAAGACACTTTCATCACCTTTGCCTTATTGAAATTTTCCATCCTCTTCTCTCAAAGAATCTGTGAAAAATATCTCTCAATACACAAGTAGTTTTTGTTATCTTTCTTGTTATTGTATTTCAGGATTGTAAGTTCTTCACCATCTAATATTTATTCTTCAATGAAATGAAATTGCGTAACTGGGTAAACATCTACAACGCTTCAGAAACTATTACAATGGTTCAAATAATGGTAAAACTATTAAAGCTGTGTTGTTCAATAAGATAGCCACTGGCCGCATGTGGTTAATTGATTTAAATTTAAATTACATATATTAATTAGTTCCTCAGTTGCACTAACTACATTTCACGTGTTCAATAGCCACGTGTAGCCAGTGGCTACCATACTGAACGGCAGAGATACAGAACATTTCCATCATTGCAAAAAGTTCTATTGCAAAGTACTACATGAAAGCAGTGAACCCACTTTGCACTTGACAATGAACTAACTTGCAAAATGCACTTTTTTCAACACATTCTGCCTTGAGTAATAAGATAGTTACATAGGATATGCAGGAAAACAAATTTTACTGAGAAGCAGTAAAAGAGATACAATCATCTTGTCTTCTCCTGCTTCCCTACTTGCAAAACTAAATGCTTAAACGGCATTCTTTGAATGCCTCAGATGTTCAAAACCTTTCTCGTCACATAACCAGAATTTGAAAGTTTTTCCATTAGTCTTATGAAATGGTTTATGTAGAAATAGCATTACCATTCATTATAGTATGCATTCTCTTGCATATATATTAAATATAAAACACGCAAAATATGTGTAAAAGAAAAATAATAAATATAGGTATTTAGGAAAGAAAGTTATTTCCAAGTGAGTATTCAAATGAAGCACCATAAAAGAAAATACTTTTGACCTCACATATTAAATTGGGCACATCCTTTTTCCAAAATTAGAGAATTTTGGAGGAAATCATGGAGGCATAAAAATATTTTTATATGATAACATTTATAGTAGTGAAAAATTTAGAAAACCTAAATGGCCATCAATACAATATTAACAAAATAAAATAATCCACTTCCATACAAAGTGACATTATATAGACATAAAAGAGGATGACCAAAAGAACTGAAAATTGAAAATATAGTCTTCTCTCAAGCAGGAAGAGTGTAATTACATATAAGGGAAATAAAAAGTGTGCACATACAAAAAAATAAAAAACAACTGAGGAAAGATAGACATTGAAGGATTAATCTTGGTTACTCTGGTCAATAGTATTTTTGGTGTTGGCTATTCTCTCTGTCTCTGTCTCTGTATCTCTCTCTCATTCTCTCTCCTTACCTGTCTTTGCTGATTGTTTTTTCAATATTGAATATGTATAATCACTATAGCAGGAAATGTACAATATACTTTTTAAATAAAAAACATTTTCCCAAAAACATTTTCCCTACCTGGATATCATTATAGTACAGAGTTCAAATAACAAACGCATGAATGTAGAAGCAAATGAATAAAGACAGAAGTACATATAGTTAACTTTCCCAACACACTTAAAGTATAATGATCTTATTCTCATAGTTTGGGGACCCCTCTAGTAAATGAAATAGAGTTTGCTTTTGAGCCTATTATAACAAGTAAATCTATAAGGAATAAGCTTTCACTTAGCTACTAGCCTTAATTAATAGTATAAAAGGGCCAATGAAAACAACAAGGGGAGTTTAGAAATAAAAAATGGAGCTGAGGATATATAGATTTACACTGTAGCCATGTGTCCTGATAGTTACAGGACTATTCCCAAAGTTTGAGTTTTAACTGAATTTTTTTAAAAACCTTGAAAGGTGAAACTTAAAGAAGTCACTAATGCTAAACGAAGCAGTCAACATTTCTGTTAATCTGGTTACCAGCTTTTTGTATCTCCATTTTTTTCAAATATTATCTGTGCAAATTTCAGGCAATAAGTGAATTTTCTAAAGGACACCTTTGAAAAGAAACTGAAAAATTGTAAATTTTTCTCTCCTTTGATTTTGAACCTTAATGAGCTCAGGTGCATATAATTACCACAAACTGGGGAGGGAAGAAAGAAGACTAGATGAAGAGGACGGTAAAGGGAGGAAAAGTTCTAAGCCATTTCAGTGGAGTAAAGATCAATTTCATTTTAGTATAATTTTTAATGGTTGTTCAAACTCCTATAATGCACCCATACAAAAGGTTTCAGTTAATGTGTGTGTATTTTGAGCAGGTCCCCTCTTCGACCCTCCAGTTTAATTTCCGTCCGTCAAATGAGATGAATGGAGCGTGAAGCGGGTCATATCTCAACACTGACACATGGGTTGCAGATAGAACTCACAGCCTGGGGAAGCAGCCAGTTTAGAGATTAAATCAAAGCAGCTCTGAATAGATGGGAGGTCAGCCAGGGCCAGCTTTGACATTTGATAGGACCTTGTGATCAATCAGGCCTGTCTCCACTCTTTCAGGCTTCCTCATGACAGTGGCCCTAAAAAACAGATGGGATATGTTGCAAAGTGCAAGAGAAGTACTAGATTGTGAAAGGAGATAGGTGTCAATATTATCAAAGGGACTGCTGTTATTTGAAGCAGCCAGCAAATCAGAAGGCCCTGCTTTGCTGCAATTGCTATGTGAAAATTTGCCTTTCATGATGTGAAACTCGATCCTTGAGAATGGTGAGAAAATTTTTAAACTGCTTTTTAAAATTTGTTACCTCCTATGCACTAAACTGTAAACTTTGTATATTCCTGTTATCATAAGATCAAATTTTAGCCAATCTTCACTCTGTGAATAAGCTGTGTTTCCAGCAAAGCCAGGCTTAGTTTTCTATCTGTTTGTTTGTTTCTCTGTTTGTCCTTGGGGAAGATACATACAGATACACACACATAAAACCAAGACACGATAACCTTTGGAAGAAAGGAATCAAAGGGTGTTAATGCAGGGCACTCACTGTGCAGGGACCTGAGCACAGTTTCAGGAAATCTCAGTCACGTCGCCAAGATGGTCATGAAAAATGAATGGCCCCAGAGCACCGCTGTGACAGACTGTTTTAGTGAGTGGTAATGGGCCATCTCTAGGATGAAAGGCCATGTATTTATAACTGTGCAGGCTACCGGGTATCACATCATTCATTATGCCTGCCTGATTTAAGGGAGATGCCTTTTACCATGGTGACATGGGAGCAAATTATTTCCAGGAATATCCCAGCTCCCTTCTCCCCTCCATCTACCTCTCCATCTTGCCCACTCTCATCCCAGCCATATAAACATGCTGTCATACTCACACAGCACAGTCTCTGAATTTTTCCTGCCAGAGGGCATTTCATACTCAGAGCTAACCTCTCAAAAACATCACACCCCATTTTATATTGGGATGGGAAAGCTGAAACGTGGGAGCCTGGCCTAAGGAGGGCTTAGATAAGGAGGAATAGCACAGCTTCACTCTGCTACCTTTCCTCTAGGAAACGTTTGATGGGAGCCTGTGAGCCCGAGTCACTTGACTTTATAGTTAACTAGTAGGCTAAATTGCAAAGTGAGTTTCCAAAGTCAGATTTTTGCCTGACATGGATTCCATCTTCACAGAGAAGGTAGCATTTGAGTCACATTTTGTTCCTTGGTTGCAGTGGTCTGTCATCAGTTAAATGTGCAAAGTTATTCAACCTCTCTGGACTATTTCTGATGAGAAATTAACCAATTGCATAAAATTTTCTCTAAGTTACTTTCCAACTTTAATACTTTATGTTGTCTTGAAATTCTAATAAAATGAAAACATCATACAACAAAAAATTCCAATCAGCACATAAGATATTCTGGTAAAAATAATCTCAAGGAACTCGTTGATGTAGCTAACTCAATAGCAATGTGCAAAATCCCATGTTGAAGAAAAAGAGTATTTCAATCTATCAGAAGAGTTATCATAGGGTAAGTTGTTTGTAATATATGATTTAGTTCCCTTAAACTGTTAAATAAAAAAATATAAACTTTATATTTCACACTAGTCTATTGAAGAAAAGATATATATAACATACTTGAATTTTAACCAAGTTAATTCAGCTGCCGCTTTAATATAGTTACAATACACTAGTGGTTAAAATAAGGTTTCTACAACAGTGTTCTGGTCTGTGTCACACACTTTTCTGAAGAGACGGTACAGTTATTCTGATGAAACTTTCCACAGAAGATCGTAACACAACTGAGAGACCTGTGGGTTATGAAATGCGTGTGTGTGTGTATGTGTGTATTTAATCAATGCAAATTCCACCCTGATTCTGGCCCCCCAGAGCTCAGATGTTTGTGAGAATTTAGAGATTATTTACAAAGAGCATTTTTTCTGAATAATTTTATCTTTGAAATGTGACACAAATCTTCCAAAATGGCAATTCTCTCTAGCAAGCTAATCCTTCAAGAGGTTTTTATGTCTCAGAGAAAGCCATGTGTAATCAAAGACTCTACAAAATACATGTTGGTTTGAGTCACTCTCTATAATTCCATTTAACTATTGCCAACTCCGGTAGCAGCCACAATTTCCCTGTATCTTGCATACATCAGATAAAGAATTCAGAAAGAATCGGCAGTTGGCAGTTGAGTAACCGAAAGAGGAAGGAAAAAAGCTTTGCTGGTGTTTCCCAATTAATTTTCTTTTCAAGCGAAAGTTTGAAAAGAAAAAATAAGAAAACTGGAAATGACCTAAAAACTCTGGTGTGATAAGATAAACTTTGGCCTGGCCATCACCCTGTGGCTGAATGCGTACATAGTCTGAGTATGAGAAAGTTGACCAAAAAAAATGGACTGTATTTTCCAAAACTTATTTTTAAAAATTATGTTGAAACTTAAAAGTGAGAGACATAAGGAATTCAATTTTGAAGAAATTAAGTCTGTGGGAAAATTACTAAGAGGAAAAAACAAACAAAAATAAATATTTAGTTAAGAACCTTAACCAAAATTCCATTTTTAAAAATTGTACTAATGCCAAACTCTTAAAAAGATCTGCTTTCTCAAATAGAACAAAGACGCTTGTTAATATCAAGGAGTCCATTGCACTTTATATTTCAATTGTTTTTTAAAAACAATGAACAAATGAGTCAATGGCATTTATCAGAATGCCCTAGATGCATAGGCTTCTAGTAAGTGCTCTGGCACGTAACAGTTTACCATCCATGCAAGCTCCCTCTTCCCTCAATGAGAAACACAGAGGTGATAGTCTTGGTTACAGGCATAGGCAGGGAGATTTTGTTCTATTCAACCAAATGTCTCTGTAAACTTTGAGACTGATCCCTCAGGATCATGTACTGCTGATCTAGAACTAGATAGTCCAAATATCTCCCACATTCTGAACAACATTTAAGATCAGCCAAAGTTTTCTTAGGGGCAGAGACTATAACCTCGTGACAGAGTTTATTTCAGCTTTGGCATTCACCCTTCTCTTCAAAAACATCATGGGCTCAGTTTTGGCAAAGGGGCCTGTTTGTTTGGATTCAAAACCCCTCTTGGGCTTCATGCATCCATGAAGACATGGAAACAGCTTGCTCCGGTTGTTTCATGAGTGTTGGGCCATGAAGAGAATCCACTCATTACAGTTTATTAGTTTGTTTATGCAAAAAGGCACAGATCTTCTTTGCCTAGAGTGATTAAGAGCTCAGGCCATGCAGACAGGCAGGCCTGGGCTCAAATTTCAGATCCACCTCTCACCAACGTGTGACATTGGACAAGTCTCTTTAAAGTAGGAATAATAATGATACCTACTTCAAAGGGTTGATATGAGAATTCTCTAAAATGATTACATAAAAAGCAATTTTCACAGTTCCTGGTACAGATAAAGCATACCATAAAGGCTATCTATTGTTATATATTAATCCAAGCCATCTTATCTTTGAGCATTCTAACCTGGGAGAATTTCAAGGACACAGGGGACATCATGCCCTAATGCCCTTTTTAGCTATCATTTTATAATAATTAATTAATCAAAAGATCAAGTAAGACAGTGGAGATGAGACCAGACTTGAGGTTGGCAGTCTTCAAATGGTGATGAAAGGATTCATTGACAATGTCATCCAGTATAGAGTATCCTCTAGAATATAAATGTATTTTTTATCCATTTCTGCATAACAAATTGTCCCAACACTTAGAGGTTGAAAATTACAAATCATTTGTCATCCAACAGTTTTTGTAAGTCAGGAATCCAGGAGCAGCTATCTGGCTAATTCTAGATCAGATTCTCTTATGAGCTACCATCAAGGTTTTGGCTGGGGCTGCAGTCAAAATGATTGACTGGGCAGACTCTGCTTCCCAGCTTATTCACACGGCCTCAGAGGGTCCACGTTCAAGTTCACTCCCATGGAACTCACCATAGGGCTGCCTCATGACATGGCAGCTGGCTTCCCCCAGAGTTAGCCATTCAAAAGAGAGTGACAGAGCCCCCCAGAAGGAAACCACAGTCTTTCATAATCTCATCTTGGAATGGACAGCCTATCACTTCTGCTGTATTCTGCTTGTTAGAATGAGCAATAACCTCAGACCACACTCTACAGGAAGAGATTACACAAAACTGTGAATCCCAAGAGGCAGGGATCACTGAGGGGGGCCACCTTAGGGACTATCTATAGTTCATCTTCTGGCCCCCAATGATTCACATCCCTCTCAAATGCAAAATATACTTATCGCCCCCAAGGACCTCAAAATTCTCATCCCACTACAATGTTAGCTCAAAGCTCAGAATCTCATCATCTAAATCAAGTTCAAGTATGGATGACGTTCTTCAAGTGTAATCCCTTAAGCACAACTCCTCAAGTACAGTTCCTTGTCATTTGTAAACCCATGAAACAAAAGAGACAAATTATCTGCCCCCTCCAACGTACAGTGGTGGGACAGGCATAGAACACTCAGTATAGATATTCATGTTCAAGGTAGGGGGTGGGAGACACAGAGGGATTGCTGGTCCACCACAATTCTGAAATTCAGCTAGGCAAATGTTGGAAGGTCCTTGCTTAGGCCTCATATCTGAAGTAATTCTTCATGTTTCCCTACTCTGCCCTCTGGGCTCCTGGCTCCACTCTCTGAGTTATCTTTCCATTTTCACAAAAGGTAGCAAGTGTTAAAATTCTGGGGATTCAAAGGCCAGTCTCTGTTCATTCTATGCTGCCTCCGTCCCCATCAGTCCAAGCTGGTGATGTTTCTGTATATATCTCTTTTGAGAACTCTGTGAGTCCCCTATGAAACTTCTTGGGGTCAAATCCAATAAACAAAAGCCACACTCACAAACCTCTTCTTGATAAACCCCTCTCTACCTTGGGCTTCTGCTGACATGACTGAGGGACAATGCCCTAAAACTGCCTGGAAGTAATATTATTTCACTGAGAGACTCTGAGGCAGGCATACTCGATCTCCTTAGGGAGCCTTTAGTCTGACTAAAAATGAAGATTCTCTGAGAGACCACCATAGATCTTTTTGAGGTCTTAACAAAAGATCCTACAGACACACCCTGGACTTTATCTTCCTTCACATAGTGTTTTCCCAGCATTGCCCTGGATTTGATCTTTATGCAGAGACTTTCTTTTTTTTTTTTTTATCATCCTGGACCATCTGAAGAGTCTGAGAACTTTCAAAACATCATATTCTGATTTAGTTTTGTTTAACAGTCCCTGAGTTTCACTCTCATCTCACATTTTACTTCAAGCAGCAAGAAGAAACCAAGTGGTATCTAAACACTTTGCTTGGAAATCTCCTTAGCTGGATTCTCCAGTTCATTAGGCACATTTTCTACTTTCCATATTACTGCAGGCAAGAGTGTTGCTAAATTTCTCCCCTTTGCTCCAGTTTCCAATAAGACTTTTCTCTCATTCCTTTAAGCCCTCACTGCCAGCCACTGCATAATTAGAAATTCTATGAATGTTACATTCAAGGCACTTGAAGCTTTCACCAATACTCTCCTCAAAATTCTTACAGCATTTCCAACTTTTACACCCTGATTGGTTCCAAAATCACTCCCACAATTTAGGTTTTGTTATGGCAGCACCGCATCTCCCGGTACTCAAATCTGTATCAGTCAGGGGTTAGAGTTCATTCAGCATTCAGACACTAGAATGGATAGATAGATGATAGATAGATAGATAGATAGATAGCTGGATAGATAGATAGATAGGTGATAGATAGATAGATAGATAGATAGATAGATAGATAGATAGACAGATAGATAGATAAATTTTTTTAAAAAATAGGATTTGACCTTATACAATTCTGGGAGATGGTTAATTAGCCTCCATAAGGCTGTTGTCTTCAGTCTGACACTGAAGCTTGAAGTCCAAGGCAAGCAGTTGGAAAGTGAAGACTTGACGTAAAGTGGATTAGATCAAAGACAAGCTGGAATTCACAAGCATGACTTGAGCCCATGAAACTATAAAATGTGTGTGTTCTTATTGCCTCTGACCTTGGTGGTGTGAGTGTCCTGAAGAAGCTGGGGCCCTTGGTCATGAAGCTAAAACATGCACCTGTCCCAGGCATCATAGAGCTAAAGGAAGACCCATAAGAAGGTAGAGCAGCTGCCGGCCTGGCTGCTGCTTCACACCAGTGAGGAGATCCAGCAGCTAAGCAACACAGGTCCTAGCTACAAAATAGCTGCTGCCTCACTTCCTCCCTCCAAATCACCCACAAGAATCTATCTTGTGGCCCATGCTCATCAAAAACCTACAGGAAAGAGAATTTTAAGGAATTTAGTTCAGCCTAGCCAACTTGATACATTAAAAGGCCACAATAAGCTCCTTTAAGAATGTACGTATGCACTTTTAAAGAAAATTCAACACATTCGTCTAGTCAATAAATGGCAGGTACTATTCTGGGTACTGGGAATACAAAAAAATGAACAAAGCAGACAAAAATTCCTATTTTCTTGGAGTTGATTCTCTATTTTAGGGGGGTTGACAACAACCAAAACCTCTAGTAAATTATATGGTATCTGAGAAGGTGAAAAGTGTTATGAAAAAAATCAGGATAAGCGAATTGGGAATGTAGACTTGGGGAGGAAGCTATAGGTCTCATTAAGAAAGTAACATTTGTGCAAAGACTTAAGGGAGATGAAGGAGTGTGCCATGCAAATATCTGAAGGGAATATCCTTAGTGCCTAGACAATGGTAGATAGTCAACAAATGAAGGGATAAAAGAGTATACAACTGAATAAATGAATGAATGAGTGAATAAAACTGAGACATATGTAACAGGAAGATATATGCCAATGCATGAGTTTTTAAAAATGGGAACATTGTCTCCCCACAAGCTTTTCACTCAGGTATATTTCCAACAGATGAGTCACATTGAGGAAATATTTCTGCTTGTTGCAGTTCAGATTTTTTGGTTGCAAACATCCCGGTCAACTTAAAAATCAAATCCATTGCCACGTTGTGAGGTAGCTAACGGAATCAAAGAAAATGATTAGGCTGGCCTAGGGAAGAATAAATCAGGATAACTCACAGGGTCTAGGTAGGAGGATTGATGGACCAGGGAAGACTCTTGTTAGGGTACCACTAGCAAAATGACTGAGTGACCATGTTCCATCTTTGTGTCATTCCACTCAAGACTCAAATTCATGGGAGAGTATCTCGCTGTTGAAGCTTGGGTCACATGTCCATTCACTAGAGGGAAGAAAGGCAGGATAGCTGGACTGACAGTGACCCCAAGGTCACATGGGACAAGGGTGGTTAGTTCTTCAAGGGAAATCATATGTTATTACCAAATGAAGCAGGAAAGAATACTGAGTGCGTAACAACAATAGATGCTCACCACCTCTATCAAAACTCTTTGTAACTGGCTGATGGTCTGCCATATGTAAATAATGGGTAGAGAGACTCCACAGAGTGTATGGATCCCAAAGGTATCAGTGTGATTTAAAGAATTAAAAACAAAGCCAAGTATGAGATTATTCTATGTCTGTCCCCAGCACTAGGGCCATCTTCTATATCCAGGTGGCTCATGCTTTACCCAGTTGCCAACGTTGCATAGAAACAAGTAGTGAAAGTTAAGGAAGGGAAGAAATATCTTGAACTAAACAGGGTGATTAGAAATACCTATCTCCTGTAGACATGGCTTTGAATGATAAATTGTCATTCTGAGACCACCCAAAAAGCCAGGAGCATTGCAAATAGGATAAACATTCAAACTTTGGGGCTGCCATGACCATAGATAAGATTACTTGTTTCTTCTCAGTCTATTTATGTCAATTTCTTCCTGTTCTATTGCTAACATTCCTCTGCCTATACATTTTAAAAATATTCATTCAGAACATGTATCTTTCCTTTCTTCTTTAAAATGTCTTTGGTATGTGATATTTTCACACAAAGGAGCTATATTTGGGATTCAAAAATTGCTTTTCTTCCTGCTGGCAAGAAGAATTCATTCACTACCTACTAGTGCAAAACTCTTCTTTTGCTTAAGAAAAGAGAAAAAGGAGCCTTCTCCAAATGATACAGAAAAAGAAAAGATATTAAATTTTAAAGAGGGAAAATGACTCCTCCTTTTTGAACATTTTCCAGAACAATACACTGCTGCCTGTCTATTGTTTCAGAGGCTAACAGTTATATAAATGCCTCTTTAACAGCATCTCTTCCACAGCATCATGGTCTTTGCCACAAAAGGAGTAGGCAACGGAATAATGACTCACTTTTTAACTGCACCCTTATTCACATCCAGAGCTCATCAAAGAACAGATTATTGCATTCCTTTTTATTTTTTTCCTTGTTTCCTTATTATTTTTCATTTTTTCATCCTTATTAAGTTCTACTTCAATGTGTACATGGAAGTCCTGAGTCCATATTAGCAACGTAGGGAGAAAATTAGGCCGAGAATCAAAAGCTTGGAATTCCCTTTGATTTAGTAACTTACTGTGTACTCTGAGGCCAATATTTTCTCTAAAGACAAGAAAAAGTGGATACTTGGTAAAAAAAAGATTTTCCCAATACAATGCTCAAATGGATATAATAGGGATTAGACTAAAAAGGTCATTTTATTTAATCTCTTCTTTTAAATTTTTTGGTTACATGGTAATTTAGATTTTACCACTCTTTGTTAGAAAACTCTGTGAACTTAAGTATCTGTTGAAAAATAAACTTGACTAAACGTCTGTCACTGAATTTAGGCATAGAATGACATCTCATTTTCACCAGCATTTTTGCTGGATTTTTCATGAGAACTAAATTAGAAAATTCTGCAAGCCATCTTAGTTTTTAAAAATTAGGAAGGTACCATTTAGAGCACTTAAACTCTTGAGATACCGATTAGTGAACAACTAGTCTGGAAAATTAAAGATGCCTTCCAGAAAGTGTTATTAGAATAGGAGTTAAAAAAAAAAGCTTTATATGGAGAGAACTAGGCTTAACTAATGAGCAGTTGAAAGGATAAATTATTATTCTATGAGATTATATGTCTATAATAGGAAATAAAAAGCGTGCTACTATAAGTGGCATCAAAATACAAAAAAACAAAATCCTGCAGGGAATAGGTATCTTCCCCACGCACCCACCCACCCCCACCCCACTCCCACCCCCGGCATTGCCTGATGCATTCCTCTGACAAGATGAGGTGATCTGGAATTACACCAAAACATTGGGAAGGGCTTGAGAAGACCTAGTCCCAAGGGGACCTTGCCTTGCCCTAAGTCCCTCCAGGATCTGTTTTCTCTTACGGTAGATAAAGAATTTAGAGCAACGTGGTCTTTCAAAGGCTACAGGTTTATAACTTTGGTGGGTCACACCTCCATGCAGACACTTTCATATCACCCTGGTATTTCCACTTAAAATTCCACTTTTCCTTCTTTCCCCCACTGGTTACTTACTACCTATTGCAAACTCTTTTTCTCATCCCCATTTCTCCTGGGAGGGACACCAGAAAAGACACTTCCTCCTGGCCTCTTATTTTAAACACTTGATGACCAGGCTATTTTAGGCCAAGGGCCATCCTCATTCTACTCCATATCCCTAGCACCATCACCTAGCCAAATGCCTAGCACATAGTGAAAACTAAGTAAGCATTTGAGGAATGAATGATGTATAAATAAAGAAAGAAGTGGATGAATGTTAAATGAATGAATGATAAATGTCTGGAATAAAAGATTCATTCACATCACTGAAAAAGTGGAAGATAGGTTTTTGATGATGACTGCATTTTTCTATGAAAACATAGTACTATAGAGAGTCACCATATTACAAAAATAACATAGTGCTCTACTTCATGAACATCATAGATAACATAGGTTTTTGTGGGCCTGTTTGCTCCTATAGTGAGACCTTGACACCTTGTAAATTTTGAATTATGCTCTTAGCTCCAAAAACCTGACTAATGCGTGGCTTTTAGGTTTGTAAGTTGGAGAATATCAGAAAAATAAAGGAGTTAACTCTCAAGACTACCAGTTCAACACAATTTGTAATGTTTTGTGAAGGCTTTAAATGCTGACAATCACGGGCTGACCCTTACCTAGGCATTGAGTGTGTTGTCTAGAGAAGTGCTGCCATATGTCAACGGGAGGAAGAGTGTTCTGTGACTCTGAAGACAGAATCAATGTCCAAGGTGGCAGTCACCAGGATCAAAAGATTTCGGTACAACTTGAAGAAGGCCAAGGATTCCAGTAGTGGGATGGATCTCCTCCTGAAGTGGCCAGCTGGCAATTTTGCCATAACTGATAAAAAAAATAACTGTTGACTGTTTTATTTCTTTCTTTTGTCAGTTTGTTTTCATTTCTCCATTGACAAATTTCTCGCAGTTACTCCCATTTTTATATGATATAAATCTTAGCTAGACCTCATAATGGTCTATACAGTGACAAGTAGACATGGTGGTGGTAGTCTTAAAACAGTTAGCATTTCTTCCCGTCAGCCACGTTTTATTGATAGCTTTCTCGAGCTGACAGATGATGAAGATTTGCCCCAAGAGTTGCTTTCTTATTTTGAAACACATTACGTTGGAGGAGAAAAAGAGGGCCAAGGGCCTCTTCTTTGAGGGCACAGAGTTGAATCCACATTTCCCATAGAACAAAGACAAGTGCTTAGTTAGGTATAATCCACACACAAAAAATAAAATCAGTTCTTAGCACAGTATTGCCTGAATCTACATACACACATTTTAAATGTATTCAAATATTTTGTATTTTGCTATGAAGCCTTTTTAATTTTGTTATTCATTTTTCATGTTTCATTATGTCTTTTTAAATTAATGTCCCTTTTTTTTTTTTCATGCTTTTATCTTTCAGGGTAAAATTGCCTTAGGGCCAATTAGTTATGCAGTAAAAATGTTTGTGGCGAAAATGGTTGTGACAAAGATGTCTGCTCAAAGATGTCTCCTCAAAGGTGGTGAAAGCACCAGACACTGCCCGCGACACTCCCTTTCCCCTGTGTTCCCCCTCCCTTGGCGTTCTGTGTGTGTGCTACTTCCCTCCTGCTGCTCAGCCACGATTCTCCTATTCCAGGATCCGCCCCTGCAGACACTGTAGGAAGTGTAGATTCTACAGTCAACAGATTCTGCTGACTTCTTTCCTCTCCATGAGACAAACTTCTTAGAATTCTGGGGAATAAAGTTTCTCTTTTTGTCACTCATGTTTATTGCTTTCTTTATATGGTGTTATTTTTATAACTCCCTGTGAAGAAGGCAACATTAATGTTAATGTCCCCATTTTGCAGATAAGGAAACTGAGGCCCTGAGAAGTTCTGTCACTGGCCTAAGGTCACAAAGGTGAAGTGACAGGACCATCACCTGAACCGGGAAACTTTGGCTCCAAGCTTGGTGCCCTCTCCACCACAAGCAGGACAACTGGGTACTAAGGATTTAAATGGGAAATTCCTTCTTAAGGCTAGAAGTTTCTTTCTACTTTATGTATATATGATTCAATTTTTTAAATGTTATCTGTCGATAAAACTAATATGGGGATCCATAAATTTTCCTAATACCAATCTCTTTATAGGGTACATTGGAGCAGTTATAAACTCAGGGTGCAATTATTTGAGTTAGTTAAGATGCTTTAAGATTAAACAAAGAAGCTAATTTTATCTCACTATTATTGTGTCATTTTAACTCAGACAGGTTAATTTAAGAAAAGAAAGTAATTTCAAAGGCAGTAAGCCACAATGGTATAGAAAAATCATTGCCAGCTAGCTATAAAGCTCTGAAAATTAATGAAATCATCACCCCTTAAAAATTTCTCTCGAGTGGCATTGCCAGGAACTTATTCTTTCTAAATTTAGCTGTTGGCAAATAGTCACTCTTAAATCCAACAAAATTTAGTAATACTTCCCATACATATTGGGGTGTGTCTTTTTACTCAGTAAAATTGTAATCTAAACAGCTGTTAACTTTGTGGCATAAATGAATTAAGATGAGTCATACTGGGGAACTAGAAAAGAAACTCCAAGGAATGAGCCTCCGATTGTTTGCGGTACATGGTTTAGCCTGGGTTGGAGGAAAGTCAGCATCTTATTTCAGCCCTATAGTCACATACCACAAGTCTTTCAGTATCCGGGTAGGAAGATGATAAAACACAAAACCCAGACAGAAGGAGGCTGCATAGATCATCAGTCCCCAGTAGGATCTTGCGGAAGGCCAACTTTTGGTGAATAAAATAGTTATGACCGCCATAAGTTTGGGGACATAAAATGTGTTAGATTTGCATAAAATTTACATAAACCTACCTAAATGATTCCAGCTGCCACAGAAAAATATATGGGCATCTTCTTACATTATCTTCAACCTCATATACCCTAAAAAGGAGAGAAGGGCTTAGGAGAACTTTGCTTGCAAGGTTCTCTGAAGAATGCTATTACAAAGTTTGATTGTAAAAGCTGGATTAAATAGAATAACTGGGTCAAAGAGAATCTGTTTGGTTAATTTTAATTCAAGTAAATCCATTTTTTAAAATCCTTATTATTGAAAATGAGTCTAAAATATGTTCTCCTCCCCCCCTTTAATTAGTTCAGTATATGGTATATAATATTATTAAGGGATACAGGGTGATTTAGGGGAAAGCTCAGGTGGGCTCTGATCCTAGGTCTGACATCTACTGGCCTTGGGATACGAGGTGAATACTTGAAATTCTTTCATTTTCTATTTTCTCAGCTGTAGAAAACAAGATGAGGGAATTCTCCCACCTGACTCTACAAAAGATCACCTGAAGGCTTTGATAAAAATCCCAAAACCGACTCTGAGAGATTCTGATTTGAAGGTGAGGAGAGGAGCCAGAAATCTATATTTATGATCAGCACCATAGATGATTCCAGAACAGTTGGTTAGAGTTAGGGGGTCTTAAAATGAGCACTGGATCAGGACTCAAGGGTTAGAATCCTGATGTCTTTTACTCTCTGGATCCATCACATTTGCCATTCACTGTAAGGTCTCCGTATATTTATAAAATGAAGACCAATTCATTTCAAAAGTCTCTCTTAAGTTGAAAACTCTATAAAGACCTTCATATGAATCTAAACTATGTGACGGAGATACATTTGGAAAGTTAGTGAGGAAAGCACGTTTCTTTGTGAAGTGTCACCTCTTAGAAGACATTTCACAGAGACAACTCTGTTTAATTGACATGGACCTTGTGGATGGAGACTTCAACACACACTAAACCTGATTGAAATCTAGTTCTAGCCCTTCTCGACTGAGAACTTCCCCAAACATCTCATATTGCTATTTTATTTTATTTTATTTTATTTTATTTTTTTAAAGATTTTATTTATTTTTCCCCAAAGCCCCAGTAGATAGTTGTATGTCATAGTTGCACATCCTTTTAGTTGCTGTATGTGGGACGCGGCCTCAGTATGGCCAGAGAAGCGGTGCGTCGGTGCGCGCCCAGGCTCCAAACCTGGGCCACCAGCAGCAGAGCGCACGCACTTGACTGCTAAGCCACAAGGCCGGCCCCTTATTGCTATTTTAAAATATAAATTTAGGGCAAAAAGAAAAAAAAAAGGAAGGAAGGAAGGGTGTTTAAATGTTTTAGCTCAAAAAGATAATTACTACATAACATCTCTAGTCAAGCACTCAGTCCAATGTTGTGCAAAATGTTTGTAATAAAGCACAAATCTGAACTCACTGTCTCTGCTTTGGGCTTGCAGAAAGAACTGTCTGCAATATATATGAAACCTGTGTAAATCTGTTTGCAGTGGTCAATATTCTAGAGGCAGTAGAAAAATAGGTTTTCTGATAAGGCGTCAGTTTTGCAATGAACACAATGAAATATGTCACTTTCAAGTTGAGTCCATTTTTGAAATTCCAGGCAAAGCCATCACAGCCCTTGTCATGGAGGCTGGATAATTGGGAGTCGTTGCACAACCTACATTCTCTAAAAGATGATTGACATCCCTGCAGTTTGTGCTGTATGAAACTGGCCACATTGTCAAAACCTGGGCAAACACAATCTCCTCAAAAGATTATTTGAAATTCAGTTGAATACAAAGATATGGAGGGTTTTTTTCATATATTTTTAATACATAATTTTTAGACTATGATAAGAATAAAATAGTTTATCTAGACTTACACAGTCCAATATGGTAGCCACTAGCCACACGTGGCTATTGAACCCTCGAAATGTGATTAATCCAAATTGAGGTATGCTGTAAATATAAAATATGCACCAGACTTCTGAAGACTCAGTTTAAAAAAAAAAATGCAGGGGCAGGACCAGTGGCATAGTGGTTAAGTTCACGCACTCCGCTTCAGCAGCCCGGGGTTCGCAGGTTTGGATCCCAGGCAGGGACCTATGCGCCACTCATCAAGCCATACTATGGTGGTGTCCCACATATAAAGCAGAGGAAGATGGGCACGGATGTTAGCCCAGGGCCAATCTTCCTCAGCAAAAAGAGGAGTATTAGAAATGGATGTTAGCTCAGGGCTAATCTTCTTCACACACAAAAAAAAAATGTAAAAAAATCTCATTAAAATTTTTTGTATTTATTACATATTGAAGCAATGTTTTGGATATATCAAGTTAAATAAAATGTAATAAAATTAATCTCACCGTTTATTTTTACTTGTTTAATGTGACTACAAGAAAATTTAAATTACATATATGACTCACATTATATTTCTATTGGGGAGCGTTGTTTTCAACAGAAGATGAAAGGGTGTGCCTTCTCAAAACAATTTCATTGGTGCTATTTGAAGCTCATTACAGCATATACTCATACCTACACTCATTAAGACAATTATTTTATTACAGTAATTTAATAATATCTTAATATTGGTCTCCTTCTTCAATGAATATAGCTTGATCTAAAAGGATTTTGTGATACAAAATAATTAAAACATAGAACTCACAAAATCACCAAGAAGGCAGCCAATATCTAAGTAGAAGTAATAGGGGTGGGAGGAAGAAACTAGCTGGACTCAAAGAGAACCATAAAGCCCGAGAGCAAAGTTGAACTTGCAGGCAAACTGGCCAGGCAGGAGGACTTTCTGTTGTGAAACAAAAGCCGACAACACACCTGGAGGAGTCACGTCAGCTAAACAGAAGTAAGAAGGCTCTGACCAAACTTGCAGGAGATATAAAAAAAAAAAAAAAAAGAAAAACAACCTCATTTATTTAATATACTTGACACAAAGGAAGGGTGAAAGAAAACTGTTGCTTCTTTATTAGATAAGGAGAGAAAACTGTCTCCTGCCTGAGGCTCTTGAGGTATTGACTTGGGCTCCTTGGCAAGCACTTAACCTTTTCAGGCCTGATTCCATTGAGGTGCTGCCGCAGTCACTCCCCTGTAAAGAGAAGAATCCAGTCAGACCTTTTTCCATTGTAAAAAATAAAATAGGCCTACCCTATGGCCTGGTGGTTAAGTTCAGCGCGCTGCACTTCGGTGGCCCGGGTTTGGTTCCTGGTTGTCAGCGGCCGTGCTGTGGCGATGACCCGCGTACAAAATAGAGGAAGATTGGCACAGATGTTAGCTCGGGGCAAATCTTCCTCAACAACAACAAAATAAGTAATTAACTGATATTTCATTTTGTAGAGGTTGGGAGAGAAGGGGAACTAAGTTAATTGGTCTTTTTGAGGTCACTTAAAAGATAGTCTCCAGCCGGCCCAGTGGCATAGTGGTTAAGTTGGCACGCTCTGCTTCAGCAGCCCAGGGTTCACGGGTTTGGATCCCAGGCTCAGGCCTACACACTGCTCATCAAACCATGCTGTAGTGGCATCCCATATACAAAATAGAGGAAGATTGGCACAGATGTTAGGTCAGGGACAAGCTTCTTTGAGCAAAAAGAGGAAGGTTGGTAACAGATGTTAGCACAGGGTCAATCTTCCTCACCAAAATAAATAAATGAATAAATAAAAGTTAGTCTCAAGATTAAAAGAAAATAGTCCTTCCAAATTCTGCTTTGACTGAATTGAACAGTTGTTTCCGGGTTAAACAAATTCCACGAAACGTAGTATATAAAATGCCTATCACCAGTACCAGTGCACGCTAGATACCCAGCAAATGTCAATTATAGCCGAATCATTCAAAGAGATGCCAATGTAAATATAAGGTTAGGATGATTAAGGACTGGAAAGAATCAAGCATCAATATTCTACTTCTTTTTATTTTAACATTCTGATTTGATTTTATTTTGACATTCTGATTACAATGCATTTTCACTGTATAATCTGGAAAATATAAAAATATAATATTAAAAGTATAAAGATCATAAAACATAATAAAAATCCTGTCCTTCTTTTATTTTACCCAGTGGTTTTTAGCTCACAATCTCTTTTGCCTTAGGATTTGATTTTTAGCAAACACTATTTTATGCTAGCCCACTCTCTATCTCTATTCTCTTTACTGGGAAACCACTTTACTGAGCTTGAGAACACATGGTGCTCAGCCAGGGCAAGATAAAAAAGCATTAACATCAGGGAAGCCTCCTGGCCATCTAAGGAAGACCAAAGAGTGCCCTTATCTCCATGGGGTCACCAGTACTTTGACTTTAATGTTCAGTGTTGTCATTGTACCTAGAAGTGATCTGGCTCAAGGGAACCAACTCTCACTAATCAAACCATGAAGAGCCAGTGAGTCAATTATTGATGTATAAAGAGAAAAAGATGTACCTAGAAGACAAAAAAGTTCCTGTCAATTAGTCAGACATTCTTCTCCTATAAGACAATATGCATGGGAAGCTAAATTATAATCAGTAACTTGCTTGAGGTAGGTGGTCTTAATGATGAGTGTCATCGAACTATAAACACCAGATGCATCTATCCACTCCAGAATTTGCCTGCCAAAATGTCTAGGGCATCTGCAGGACTAACAAGAACGTTCTTTTCTCCTAGGGAGTACCAGAGATATTCTGACAAATGTTACTTCTTGACACTTCTTTTTAATTACTCTAGGCTAGCCATCTTTCTTCTTTTAATACCGTCTTTCTATAAAAGTGTGTCATAAAATTGGTTAAATTCAGCCTACTACATCACAATCGTATTCCAGTTCTGCTTCTCTAAGGAGTCTCCTTGATTGGAGTTTTAGGTGTTATCAAGACTTTCCAGTCCTATGTTTACAGGTGTCTCTTGGTTTACCCACAGAGAGTGCTAATCAAATCTGTTATGTGTAGATTTTACCAGACCAACTCATTGAAAGTGATGTTCTTTCCAACTTCTTGGTGGACACCTTACTATTGCACCCTGTATTGAGCACATAAGGCCCCCTGTACATCTCTTTAGTAATAGAATTATTGAGCCTCCTTCTAAATAATTTAGAATATGTCTAAATGCATTTTCCACAGGGAATTTTGGCTTACATAACTCAGTCACTTCAGAGAATACAGTATCATCATCTAAAAATCCAAGATCTAGACATCTGGTAACTTCCTTTTGAAGGGCAAATGCTTCTCTATTTTAAATCCTTCCTAGCCTTCCAAAGGCAAATGTGTCTCTTATACTATTTTCCTAAGCCAAGTAAACATCATTAAGTGGGGCTTTGGCAAAGTTTGGATTCATTAAGTGATGTTTCTATTTGAAATTATAAATATAAAAACAATCCTTATGTTCCATTTGCCTGCACCTTAAGGATAGATCTATTTACTTCAAATTTTAGTGTAGACTCAGGATTATGTATACTGCTTTATGCTGCAGGAACATCCTGACTCAGATGCCTATGCAATTTATACGAACAACTCAGAACAAATTCTTCTAAAACAAAGAAGTTGTTCACTATGCAGTATTTAAGGATGTTTAATCCTTACATTAACTGTAGCTTTTAGGAAGAGTACAGATTATAATTTTTATAAATATCCTTTTATTGGACCCCTGGGAATTTCTATTACATCAAACCAGGTACTGTCTTTTTCCCCACACAGTCCATATTTTACAATCACTCAGTACAGTTGTATTACAATTTTAATAAAAGAGAAGAAAAGAATATCTAAAAATCCTAACTAAGCAGGAGGCAGAAGATTAAAAGTACCTCTTCCTCATACTACCAAACTACCGCTTTGGGGAATATCTTTTTATTTTGTCCAGGGCTGAATTTCTAGGGAAGCTTCCAGAACTGGACCCATCACCTCTCACCTTCCATCAAATTATAAACCAAGGGGCAGGCCCCCTGGCTTAGCGGTTAGGTGCGCATGCTCCGCTACTGGCGGCCCGGGTTCAGATCCAGGCACGCACCGACACACAACTTGTCTGGCCATGCTGAGGCGGCGTCCCACATACAGCAACTAGAAGGATGTGCAGCTATGACATATAACTATCTACTGGGGCTTTGGGGAGAAAAAGGGAAAAAAAAATAGGAGGAGGATTGGCAATAGATGTTAGCTCAGGTCCGATCTTCCTCAGCAAAAAGAGGAGGATTGGCATGGATGTTAGCTCAAGGTTGATCTTCCTCACACACACAAAAAGAAATTATAAACCAAAAGCATAGTGATGTACAAGGGGGAGGTGGGGCTGTGGGAGTTGGTGGCATGTCGGTACATGGACTCTCTCTTCCTTTGAACTTTCTATAAGTCTAAAGTAAGTCGTAGTTGGAAACATGAGAGAAATTTCAAAAGTACGTGAAATCAGCTAACTAAATTGTGAAACATAAGTTATCACTATTAATCTTGAGTAGTTATTTTAAAACGCACCAGGTTTTTTTTTTTTTGACATAGGAAAAGAAACAAGAAAAACTACAAGCACGTTAGCACAAAGCATCTGAGGATTACGCAGTGACTCTGTCCCCTTACCACCATCACAAATGTGATGGTCATGCTCATATTTTCCTATCTTTACATCACCTGGATAACAAATTTCGTAAATTTCATCATAATTTTTGATAATTGATTGTGAAATTTTTGTCTTCATAACTATGATTCTTGGAAAATGATGTCAAAATCAAGATATTTTTCTCCCATTCCAACAGTCTCAATCCATTTTCCATTTCTCTCCCACACATATCTCCCTTCCTTCTCTCACACCTCTGCACTTTCCCTTAGCAAGTTCAGAATTTCTGCAAGTGGCTGGCAAAGATTATCTATGTCCAGTATAAGAAACAACTGTGCCATGAGGAAGGACAGATCCAGGCTATGGTGAATGATAAATTTGCTTGCTGCAGCCACACCAGTTTAATGGACTATCATCTGATCTCTGTGCAACTTTTTATAACTCTACTACATTACCCCTACTAGTGTTGCTCTCTGACTTAGTTCTCAACTTGGCAATGTGCCTTCGTGGAGGCACTGCAGCCCTGTTACTACACAATTCTCCATCTGGTTCTGTATCATGAGTTACAGCAGGTATGGTAAGCAGAGTGGCATGACCTTTTAGGACCCCAAAAGGCACCCTGGCAATCCACAAACATCATCTAGGATACAGACGGCAAAAATTAGGAGAAAATATGGAAATTGGGAAAGGACATAAAAGAACAGTATTAGCAAAATAATTAAAACAATTTTGGGCAACATAAGTGAAAGAGGGGAGCTATTTTTGACCCCCTAACTAATATATTAAAATCTGTCGTTTCACATACTCATACTGCATGCATGAGTTAGCTTTCTTTTTCTCAGCCCCAGCAACAGCTAAGAATACTTTGTTGACAGTTTTTACCTCACAAATTTGGCTCCCTGATCCAATTTTTCTTTACAAGGAAAAAAAAAGAAAAGAAAAAATCTTAAAGATCTTCCCCCAAATGAGATTCTCTTTCCCTCTGGGTTTTCATTGATTTATAATTGCATCACTATTTCACATTCCTATTAGAACACCATCTTCTCACGCCCAGTCTGGCAGAGGCTTTCCTTTGCATTTGACAGGATGTCCACCAAATCTTCCTATTATGGAGGGAGCTTCGGGTTCTGGGGAAATCAATAGATGTTTAGCTACTAGAGAGACAGGGAGATGGAGAAATGTAAATGGTGGCTGCTAGCAACCACTGGAATAGGAATGTCTCTAAAGGCTGAAATGAGGGCATGAGTCTGCAAGCTGTGGAATTTAAGCAGTTATGTAACCACATTTTCGGGTTAATTATTCATTCTCTCTCTTTTGCCCATGTTCCCCTTAGGTGAGCCCCTCTTGGGAGCCCAGCATTGTAATTTCGCTGTGAATTGCTGCTTCATTGACCATCGTTTTTGTCTGAAAGGGAAATGGCCTTTCAGAGAAATCGTATTTATTTCAGTTGCTAAATAACAAATCCTTGGCCTCTGTGATTCACATTGCTTTGCCGTTAATTGTGGACAGTGTTCAATTATACATGGAGGCAAAGACAGGTTTCTCTTTCAGGCATGCCCTGTCAAAAGCCTGCCTCCCTGCTATCTGCCGTGGGTGTTCCATTGTAATGATACTGCTAGCTGCCTTTTCCCTCATCTCTGCCTGAAAATCAAATCATCTGCTCAAAAGTCAATGAAAGATCCCAAGCTGCTAAGGCAGCTAAACAGATCTGCTAACAATAATAGCCTTACTGAGGAGAAATGGAGAAGAAATTCACTCTGTATTTCTCAGAAAAGCATTCTGGGAAACAGGATGCCACACCAAAGCCCAGCTCTAAAATGCATCATGGGCTGGATGGATCATATGCCTAGCCTCGGGACGCGGGTGGACAGCTCACATGTAAACAGATGGCTTTCTCCCCGCCACACTTCACCCCACAGCTCCTGAGAGTGAGATGCTGCAATTAACTGCTTTGGACTGGCTAGGGCTATTGTCTAACAAGTTTCCATTCATTCTGAAGGCAAAGACCTGAGTCTTGGAAAATGTTTTGAGATTAAGGCTTTCAAGCAGCAAACCTTACCATCAAGGAGAAAGAACAGCCTCCTGTGGAAATAGCCAAACCTAAAATAAAACTGACCAAGCAGAAAGTTATAAATAATATTATATTAACAGGGTTTTGAGGTGCAGCCAAATATTTTGGAATGTTCTCAGTCCAAACAAAGGCAGCATATTTCTCATTTTTTCCAACCTCATGACTGAGACAAGAGATAAATGGAAAGGAAAAAAGCCCACAGTTGCGAAATATAAATTTAAAAGAAAAATCAATCTGGACAGTCATAAGAACGAGGTGGCAGGCAAAAATTGGACTCATTTATGAAGAAATGCACAACATCCTCTAACAGACAATAATTAAGGTACAGTGAAAAGAGCAAAGAATTTGGAGGCAGAAAGAAGTTGAGATTCTAAGTCCAACACTCACAAAATGTGTGTGTCTGGGTAAATTTCTTAGTTTCTCTGGGCCCCATGTTCTTCTTCTGGAAAATGGAGATGATGGCACTGAGCTCACAGAGTTGTTACAGGGATTTAAAGAGACCAAGAACGGGAGTGCCTAGCTCAGCGCTGAGGAATACAAATCCTGTACACACAGGAATGTCAAATCTCCACCATCTTCCGCTGCTTCCTCAAGTCCCTCCAGCCCTAGCACACAGATGATCTGAAGATTTGCCTTGGACTTAAATGTATTAAAAAATTTGGTTTTTGTTTGTTGTTGAACGTAATTGTGTCATACTAAAAAAAAGGTAACTGGGCTAGAAATCTAGCGAAATGGGTCTGTTACCGATTCTGCAACTGTCTGACAGTTCTAGCTTCACCTCTCTGGGCCTCAAGTTCTCGTCTTTAAAGTGAGGACACAGGAGTAGACAATCTATACTGAACCTTCCCGTTTTGGCATTCAAGGAATTTCGGGATCTATGCCTGTTCAAACCAAGAGTTCTCTGCTTTGTTTTATTTTGGTTTCCCTTTCTTGATATGTTATTTCAAAATGAATTTTGGTATAACTAATACTGGGATTTTTCTTTTATATGTGGGGATCGTAATGCAGGCCAAAGGAGCCTTGTTTTCAAAAGATGTTCAATACATGTTTGTGGAATGAATAAGTTACACTAATTAGGATGAAACAGAATGCTGCTCTTAAGATAAAACCTTGGTCCAATCGCAATGAGTTGCTCCTCCTTAATTATAGCTCTCCTACCCTCTACTCCAATTTCTATGGAAACATCAGAAGTGCTGCCCCTTAATATTGTCAAATGAAGTCAAGAGCAGGTGGTTAAAAACTTCTGCTTCTAAACCATGTTTATCCATAGTTTATGAACCCTTTAGTGTTTTTATTAAGCTAAGGAGCTTCAGAAAAATAATATAAATATCTCTCCCAAAATAAATAACAAAATAATGATAAGTCATCCTTTCCCAATAAATCCTAAAAGAGAAAAAAAAAAAGCCTAAACTTAAAGGTCTGACTTAAACGCTTTGTATAAGCCCACCGCAGACTGTAGCATCACCTTTGTCTCAGACTCAAACAAGCGGAAGGTGCAGAAGAGAAATTCCTTCTCCATCTCCAGGAGCTGAGCAGTGGGGGTGGGTAACATGACTTTCTGATCTTGTGAGGTTTCTGTCAAGTGTATGTCAAGCCTGCAGAACATGAAAATGTCTGGATTAATCTATGAATCAAAGCACTGTTATTCGTAAACTTGGGAATTTGTATTCAGTGGGAAGTTAAAATTAAAAATCATGTCTGCCTATGAAGGAAGAATTCTGCTGTCAATGTTTAATTGTTTTTGTTAGGAGGTGTGTTCCCTCCACTTCTATCGACTCCTGGACTATTTATGTGTCAAGATTGGAATTTAAATGGCTATAAATAGAAAGAGGCATTGGCTGGAATTTCCTTCCCTCTGGCTATAACATCTCTGCGGGCATGCGTTGTCCCTGTCAGTTGCCTTACAGTTGGCACCTTATAATTTTCCATTTTCATGGGTGTATTTTGAATTTCCTTAGGAGTCAGTTCTTCTATTGGTGGGATGCAGCAAATCTAGAAAGGAGCTTTTGTCAAAGCAAAAATTTTTTTTTAAAAATCATGAAGTGTTTTACCAATGGGATTTCAGACATGTTTGTTTGGCTTTCAAGCTCACACAAATATAACTGTTGACTAGACTACCTCTGATGAATTGTCAGTTTTAAATAGATTCTCCACTTCATTCTCCACATACTCTTCATTGAATATGTTCCAATTATGATTCTCTGTATTAAGTGATTCATTTTCTTTTTCTGCTGTCAGAAACTGAAGGAATTTTGAGCATGTGTATATTCTGGTGAATACATATAAACAACAAAGTTGGCCCCCAAACTCCTCTCCAATATGAAGATTTCATGGGTTCATAAATTTGGAAATAATATTGCCAAAAAATTGGCTTTCTTTTAATATTTAGAAGTATTTATTTCCAATACTATCTGAATTGTCTTGAAAAGCACTGGAAAAATTTATTCTGAACCTGCTAGGCCTTTGTTAAAAAGAAATAACTTTTCAGAATCATATAAATTCAGTTTAAAAACTTGTCAGCCAAATTTTAATAGCTAGGCCGCTTATACTTTAAATTTTATACAAAGCATTGTCACAGGTGATTATCCATTCCATCATATTAGTACACAATGGCCTTCGAGATCCTTCACAATGTGCTAGACAATACTCATTGACTTAGTTCCCATTAGTTTCTAACCTATTGTTTTATTCCATGTCGACTGAACGGCGCATACATATTCCCACTGCTATGCTTTTATCCATGTCTGGAATTCTCTACTCCCATCTCTTTCTATGCTTGGCAACGATCTACTTTTTCAAAATATAAGTGCAGGTCTCATACTTCTTTATATCCAAAATACCTAGACTAGTCTAGCACATAGAGGATATGCACCAAAAGTACATGAGTGGCAATTAGAACACTTTCTTTTTACTAATGTGTAACCATGCAGCAGTCCCATCACATTTTTCTTTCTTTATTTTTTAAAGTGAAATGGATTATATCTGGTCTACCATGCATACTACCTTAGAACATGTACTATAGTTTAAAATTAGGCTCTAAATGGCATGCTAAAAGACTTAGTGAGCATTCCAAACTGTCTGATTTCTATCCAGAAGTAATTAATGTAGGCAGGATCTGGCATATAATAGTAAAGTTTTAAAAAACTTTAAACATTTATGGCACTTTGAAATTCAGTGTGCTCTTTCATTCCATTCTATCAAAGTGTGTGAACCTGGGCAAGCCACAGTCAGCAGCCCTGAATTCAGTAATTCTGACACCAAATCCAGGACTTTCTTGACTACTTCACAGATATTGAAGGCCCTATGATGAGATGGACAGATTCTGAATGGGAGGGGGAAAAAAACCCTAAAGGAATGTCAGAAGCATCACTCCCAAATAAATGAGATGGAACCACTGAACAGCAAGTCACTCACCCATGAGAACTAGGAGAAATAGAGATGATACATTTACTTTTAGAAAATCATCACACATACCTAAAGCCATCTAGAGCAATGCAACATATTAATATTTTCCATTTTAAAAAGGCAAAGTGAAAGGTTTTATATTCACATCTGGGATCATTTGAACATCCTTTTAATGGTTCCTTCTATCATAGCCACCCTGGGGAATCTTTTCCTGTAAAGCTATTACTGTCACTTCCCAAATTTCACAGGCTTATTCATCACCATTACTGTAGACCCGAGAAAAGAAGAGCAACCCTACTATGAATATTTGTATTGATTTTTGACTATTAGAGCAATTTAACATTTATTACCTCATTTAATCCTGAAGCACCTGTGAAGAAGAGAGGATTGGTTTCTTTTCTTCATATATAAATTGAAGAAAAGAAGCCCAAAAGAGTTAAGCATCAAGTCACAGATCGTAGAAAAGATTGTAATAAAATACAAGATATTTATAAGGATTTGATTCCCAAGCACGGACATTCCAGTTCAGTTCCCTCCTCCAACACCCTCTTAAGGTTCTCTTATGGTTAGGGTTCTTATGGAAAGGAAACCAGAAAATAATTTAAAATATCAGTCAATTACTCAATTGAAAGCAAAAGAAAAGAAAAAACAAAAAATAAAACATCATATCATCAGGAGCAGGAATTAGGTGCCCGGAGGGGAATGAGACAATGGCCCTAAACCAGCAAGCAGATAGCCCATGGATTTTGATAATTCATATCAAGTTCCTCAAGAAAGTAATGAGGACAAAAATCTTATGATCAAATATTTGGGGGAAATTAAACACAGTTAAATAGACTTCTTTATTTCAAGACCTTAATATACTAGTGAATAAAGTGAATTTACAAGAAAGAACATAGTATGCAATTTTCCTCAATTAATTTAACTTATTCAACTGTGGAACTCCTTCCCCCAGTCTTTTTTTCCCCATGGGGAATCTAAAGAGATGGCCACACCTTTTTTTCATGGACACAATTCTGGGGGAAAATGCTCTATCCATGTCTCTACAATTGAGCAATCCACTGTATGAAAGCTAAAGAATATTTCAAATCTATATGTTTGTAGTGTTAGAGATGTCTAGATTTGTTTTACCACCTTTTCATGTATTCTGATTGTATTCAAATCATGGGCATATATTTGTAGAAACATTAAGGGCAAGCCAATCCTTGAGCTTACTGATATGTGATTATTTCATACTGTTTTGATTTTTGTTATTTTACATAATCTATGTTTAAAGTAGAAGAAAGGATTTTCATTTGGCCTCTATCATGTGAGAAATCAAGTATCTAAATATGACAGGCCATGTGCACAAAGAAGTAAGACAGTATCCTATACTGAGAGAAGTGATTCTGTTATAGGAAGTGGTAATAGCTTATTGAGCACTGGCATGAACTAGGCTCTTTTTTAAGACTCTTCTTAAGTGCATTAATTCATTTAATGCCAATGAAGACCCTAAAAAACAAATACCATTATTTTCTCCCTTTACAAACCGAGGAATACAGCAAAGTTAAGTAATTTGTCAAAAGTCACCCAACTAATAAATTGCTGTGGCAGAATTTGAGTTCATGTAGTCATCTCCAGAGTTTGTGCATGTAACCATCCCTTGCTAGCATTAGCAATAAAAATGCAACCTTTTTCGGATTTCTATTCTTGCTACTTAGAAATAGATATAATAACTCAAGTATATATTTCTTCCATAAGTGCAGATTGAAAGAAATACATTTGTTCTCATCTTGGAAATAGAGAAACAGTTAAACACTAAAGTTTAAATTCCTTTTCTCCTTGTATTTAAGTCAACTCTTTTGATAACTAGCCCTGGTTCAACCAATGAAAAATCACACAGGAGATACTAGCAGGAGGCACCGGTTTGTTTTCATAATGGACTTAATAGAAATGAAAATATTACTTTAAGGAAAAGATGTGTGGCTGATTTTTCTCCCTTTGTTCAGCATTACTGATATGCCCCAAAGGAAAGTTTTCACTGAGCACATTGATATGTGGCTTAAGAATCACAGATCTACAAACTAAAAAAGGAAAAAATCTTAGATAAAAAAGTGACAGTTAACCTGAAAATTATTGGTCTCTAAGATGTAACTTTTAATCAAAGGGAACTTGAAATGAGGAACATTTATTAGTGAATTATTTTTAGCTTTGAACTGATCCCTAATGGCTCTCAGAGCAGTCCCGTTTTAACCTTGGGATATATCTCATTATCACATCTATAGACAGAGATCATTCACAGTGCAGATTGAAACTACAATTTTGAAAGAGATGTGCTCTATTTAATTAGATCAATCTCCTATATATGTTTAATTTCAAATTTTGTTGACTTTTTATGAAATCTTAGCAATAAGAATAATACTAAGGGTACACAATCCAAGTTTAATAATACCCAAAACTCACAAGTTCTTTCCCAAGTAGATGCAAAGGCATTGTCTAATATCCTTGAAATCCAGGCAAATGACAGGTCTTATTCTCTATATTTTATAGAAAAAAAAAGATCTTGAGTCAGAACAAAATGTAATGACTTATTTAAGGTCAGACTGATAGTTATGTTGATATTCTATGTAGTGGGGTTTTTTTCTTTAAATTCTATTTCTTTGAGTGACAAATGAGGAGATAAATGTGAAAACATTTTGTGTGGTTCTTTTTCATAATTTAACAATGATTTATTGATATGTCCACCTCTTATTTGCTTATGCTGCTCTGACTTAAATAAAGAAATTGAGGATATTATTGAAATAATAATGTTTCTTCTGTAGTCATATAATGAGGTTATAGAAATATTAAGTGCTGTGTTTTCTCTAAAGGAAATCATTTGCATTGTTTATTTCAACCATGATGACAAACCCTAATGCTTGTGTATCAGGTCTAAAAAATAACTAGGACTGATCTAAAGAAGATTGGTCAAGGGCCTCATTTCTTTGTGACACCTTTATTTGTTTTCGAGTGTATTTAATAATCTGGTGTAACTGTCGGTCACGCCAGCAGAGGAAACCAAATCTACCTCAGGTATTTTAAGCAGGAAGTTATCCAATACAGGGTATTAGGAGTTTATAAAATCGTTGGAAGGGCTAGAAGAATGGGTTCTAGGCTGAATCTCCCGGAAACTGCTCTCAGAACAACACAAAGTGGAACTCTGATCCCACCACTAGAACTATGGAGTCAGAAAGCACACTGCAGAGTAGTGATCCAGAGATCAGAAAGCTGGAATCCACTGATGCTACTGCTGCTGCTTCTGCAGCTGCCTCTGGGACCCAGGAAGCTGGAAAAAGGCCACTGGAATGCTTTTGCAGAGGAAAACATTGTCTTCAGAACCCTGGTTGCCAGAAGGACGCACCCAAAGGGAACAGTAAGACACCCTTTGTCTCATTTTCACTTTCCTAGTTTTGTGTGCTCCTCTCTTCAGCAAAACCCAATTCTCAGCCAGAATTCTAACTAAATTGAAGTCTGGGAAATTTCTAAGCATTGCAGCTTATGCAGTACAGAGAAGCACAGCAAAAGGAGGATGGAATGAGATTGAATCAGACACTATACAATATCTACCAAATGTGAATTAAAATTTTTAGCTATGATTAGCTTTAAGTTACTTTTTGTCAATTCTAAGGCACCATTGGTTGCATGATATACCACTATTTTATATAGTCCTAAGAAAGAAAAAATACTGTCCATTAAGTTATGAAACAGTGCTAAGATGCCTTCAATTGTAAGATGCAGGCAACTTCAAAGATTCTAACATGTAAAGAGATCATGTTAGAATCAATGAAATACAGTACACATGTCATGATAGATTGTAATGGTATGACCTTTCTAGGATGGTATGCATGGCTATACAGAGCAGTTCACTGTTTTTAGAGAAATATTGAAAGGTTCAAATAAATTAACATTTCCCTTTTAATTGACATGCTAATATGTAAAGAGAAAAGAGCCAAAGGATAACAGAATGTTAAAAGACTGGAAGAGATATTTTATAATTTACCAATACATGGATAATTTACCAAATTAAACAACTGAAAACTATTTATACCTCTCTAGGTCAAGAACAGATTACATTGCAAATTTCCCTATTAAGAAATTCTGACCTTGTTGAGAAATGAAAAAAGACATTTTGTGAGTAATGTTAAAATACATTAAATCAAGCAACCCAGAGTGACTATATTCTGCCAACCTCAACCAACCACAATTGCTACACAAAGGGTCATCCTTCTCCCTGGGTAGAGTGCTGTCGGGGAGAGTAGAGAGAAGCAGAGAGCCAGGAACATGTGCAAAACCGCAACTAGTCAATTGTGAGCCAACTGGAAGCTTATGAGACTGACAAGACCCCACGCTAAAGCTCAATCCGGATGGATACAGCAGGGTCTGCATACGGTTTAAGACATGAAGGTCAAGTGAAATTGCAAGGAGAGAAGCAATCGGTCAATATGCTGAGGAAACAAAGTAAATGGTCTAATTTCGGAGCATGAGGTAGACATTTGTGGAGTACCTACCACGGGCCAGGCACTATTCCAGGTGCTGTTAGCAAAAGAAAGGCGGTCAAGAGGTACAGACTTCCAGCTATAAAATAAATAAGTCCTGAGGACATAATGTGCAGCATGGTGACCGTAGTTAAGAGTACTCTATTGCATTTTTGACAGCTGCCAAGAGAGTAGATGTCAAAAGTTCTCATCACAAGAAAAAAATATTTTGTAATTATGTATGTATGTCAACTAGACTTATTGTGGTGATCATTTTGCAATATATACAAATATAAAGTCATTCTGTTGTACATCTGACATTAATATAATGTTATACGTCAATTGTACCTCAATAAAAAATAAAATAAAATAAAAAAGAAGAAGGAATCAGGATTATGTAAGATCAATAAAGTAGTATTCAGGAACCAGAGTTCTCAGAACAGTGTGTGTTACCTGGTCCTGACAAAATTATTTCCATGAAGTCTCAGTTACCCCACTTTTTTCTTAAATCATAAAATGAGTCTGCTGACTTAAGGTCAGAACTTAAAGAGCTGTCCCCTGAGTCACCGAGAGGGCTGGACATGTTTGGCCATCACCAGCTAGCACAAACATTTTTCCGTTAGTGACAATGTGTTCCCGGGTACCTGCACCAAAATGTCTAGAAAATAAAAGTTGGCCTGTGATATTTATGGTGCATAACATATTTTGCTGTCAACTCAAATATTGCAGATGTCATTTGCCAACAACTTGCTTATTTGATTTATGGAATAATTAATTGTATGTAAGATAAGCTGTGCACTGAAGAATGGCAGCTATAATTAATCGACCCTCGCAGCAAAGAAATCTTTACACAATTGTGAATGCAAGTTCGTAGACCGCAAAACCAGTGTCTCTCAGAGTGCTTTACTCTCTGTTGATATCCCATTCTTCGGGTGTGGGCTAAGGGCTATAGGTATAACAACAGTTCTTTATATTCATTTGGTGCTCTGTAATTTACAAAGTGATTTCTGACATGTGGTATTTTGTTGGGTTGTCACCACACCCCTACAATGAACACAGAGAAAGCCTTGTTATCTGTGCTGAGGAGACAAACCCTGAGAGATTAAGTGACTTGCCCAACACCACCCAGTAAGTGTCAGAGCTGAAGGAAACCCCAGTACAGTGACTCCAAAGTCCGCTGTGGATAATGTCACATGTAGGATATAAGGAAGAGCATTGCTTCCAAGGACCTGGATTTGAAGCCGGCCTCTGCCATGCATGGCCCATGAGAACAAATCTCTAAATCTCCAGGAGCCTCTGTTTCCTCACATATAAAAGGGGACAATACCATTTCCCTTGCAAGATTCTGGTGGAGAATTAAATAAACAAAATAAAGCATGAGAAAGCTCTCTCTCCAGTTCTTGGAACATAGGAGGCAGCTAAAACTTTAGCTTCTAGCTGCTTCCCATGCCCCAGTCTCTGTGCCCAGCCCTGACCCTCGTTCTTTCCCACTTCCACAGCTGCTGGGTGCTTAGTTCATCAAAGGCTCCCTGTAATTCTGCCATGTCAAGGGAAGATCAGACAGCCTTAAAGTGAGTCCTTTTCAATACTTCAATAAAACCTTTTTGAAATAGATCCACTCCAAAGGAGATTGTGCTTCTAATAAAACAATATTTGAGCCAGGTTCACACTATTTTTATGGTAACAAATGTGCCAATCTAGACAAAGCCATTTACATGGGGCACAGAATTTTGACCACCGTCAGTGCAGTAGCTATAGATACTTTCATGTCTGCCTTCAAGGAACCTAGAACTAAAGGGAAGAACTTACCAAAAGAAGGGACATATATGATAACAAACATGAATCCTTAATTATGTTTTTCTTAACTGAATGTGGGAGCATAGCTTCTTCGCCTATCAACGGTAACTCGCTGCCAAGAATTACAGTTTTATTTCCTTACAAATGAGGCAATTGTTCTAATTATAATAATACTTTGTGTTCAAAATACTAACAGTGCTTTCTTATTAATTAATGGTAGACACACCCAATCAAATAACAATTGCTTTCCCTGGTGTCATATCTGACTGTAAGTTGCAAGGTTTTTATTCAAATAAAATTTCTATTCTCACTGTGTCCTTCTGTTTTAGGCTGGATCACTTAGGCTGCATTATTTCCTACCCAAATCTTTCTGGAGTGTGTGTGGTGTGTGTGTGTGTGTGTGTGTGTCCTGGAGAACAGGAAAAGATTGTGAACACATTGAGGAGTATTTACTGTAGAAACCTAACATGGAGTGCAGTTCATGGGATGGGTCAAATAGTCCCTGATTTATTTCTGTCTCTCAGCACATTTTCATCACCATCAATAATATTTCTTGGAACACATTTTCCTAGTGTGTGATTACCTCTCTAGGCTGTGGACTGTGACTGCAGTCTCAGCTACAGAACAATTTTCCAAAACATTCTTAAGGTAACTTCAGATCATATACTGAAGAGGTTAGTCTATTTTTCATCAGAAAACCACAAGCACCAATTTTTCTGATCACCCCTCCATGGAGTGTGTTTTGTGCTGATCAATTTAATCAAAAGTAATACTAAGGGCCGGCCCCGTGGCTTAGCGGTTAAGCCACTGGCGGCCCGGGTTCAGATCCCGGTTGCGCACCGACGCACCGCTTGTCTGGCCATACTGAGGCCACGTCCCACATACAGCAACTAGAAGGATGTGAAACTATGACATACAACTATCTACTGGGGCTTTGGGGAAAAAAAAAAAAAAAAGGAGGAGGATTGGCAATAGATGTTAGCTCAGAGCCGGTCTTCCTCTGCAAAAAGAGGAGGATTAGCATGGATGTTAGCTCAGGACTGATCTCCCTCACAAAACAAAAAGTAATACTGAAATAAACCAAGCAGAATGGTTCTGCTACTGAGCTCAGAGACATCTGCTGTGTGTGAGAAAATGAACAAAGTCACCTAGACAGTGATTTGTTTGTGGTCTTGTGTCCTGTATAAACATGTTGAATATATTCCTCCTGGATGGTTTTGTCAAAAAAAAAGTACTGTTTTATTTGTTTTGAATTGGGTACAGAAAAGGGGTAGTTTAAAAGAGGAATGGCAGGGGGAGGGAAGAGTGTTGTACAAAATATGTGACTTGTAAGCAATTTAGAATGGATCTAATTTTAACAAACACATAATCAACACTTCCCCAGTTAATGGTCCTGTCCCAGGGGGTGTTGATAGAAAGACAAAAAAGGCATTGCAAATGCTCTTCACAGAGCTCACTGCCTAGGTGGAGAGACAGGACGTGAGCCATGACAAAACGGTGGCCTTAGAGCTATGAGGGAGAAATCACAAGAGGCTGTGGACATAATGAGAGGGGACAAGGAAGCATCTCTAAGAGGCGATAGATGGACAGAGACTGAATGGTTGAGTAGGAAACAGCCTGGGAGCAAAGGAGGAGGGGAAGAACATTCCGGAGAGGACATAAAAGCCCATGGGAGCATCACAGGTTAGGGGGACAGTACACAGTCCAGCATGACTATGTACTGGTGCCAGGGCAACAAGAGGGAAAATGGTGAGAGCTGAGGCAGAGTCAGATCTTCACAGGCCTCGTAGTGCCTGCTAAGAAGAAAGCCTCGGAAGGATTTCAGGAGATGACATGAACCAATTCACTTTTTGAGACATCATGGCAGCAGAGTAAAGGACGGATAGAGGAGGGTGAGGCAGTAGGCAGGGATGCATTCAGAGGCAGTAATTCTCATCATTCAAGGACTCCAGTCAAGGCAGTCAGAAGAGTGCTGGTGAAGAGGGAATACAATTTAAAAGTATATACAGGCAAACGTGCTAGTGATTTAAAATGTAAAATCACCTTATAAATTCAATCTTGGCATAGGGAGAATGCTTTCTTCTCTCCTGGTCGCATTTGGCAGCTTAATAACCGGTCCATACATGAGCAACCTTTAGTTTTTATAGTGAATTCAGTATTTCTTTTGTTTTAGTTTTTATCCCAATGAAATCAATAACAAAAAGCTGGAAAGGAGAGTCTTTGCCTCACTTGGGATAACCTAAAGGAAGCCCCTCTCGCTCTTCACTATTTACTACTCAAGATATTAGAAATGGCATTTTCCGTTGTTAACATTACACGTCAAAGACACCCAACTTTTACTAGGACTATCATTAAAAGCAAAACCAGCAGTGGCAATGCTAGTTGTGAAGGGGAAGCTTCCAGATGAGCCATGTCACTCAGCCGGTGGAGTGTTTCTGTGGGTTAAGCACCAGCAATTATAGGGGATGTAGTTACTGAGTTGCAGCCCCGCAAAAGGAAGAATAAAATACTCTATCCAACAGAAAACATTCATTCACTATTTTGTCCCTAAAAGTTGCTCCTTGGATCCATCTCAAAAATGTGTCACAAAAGACAGATTGTTTTTCCGGCTTACTCTTTTTGTCCAGATGTCACTAAATGTTCAAACGTTCATAGTTTTGCTGTGTACAGAACAGAAGCTGTTCAGGACTTTTTTCTTTTTCTTTTTTTTTTTAAATGTCCAGATTACTTTTGATTTCATACTCCACCAGATGTAGTTGGAACACATTATTTTCTTCTTACATATATAGTCATACGTTTTATATTTTTTATTTTCTCTGCACAAAGTTTTACAGCATAGTAAAGGGATTATAACTGTTTGCTATCCAGAAATGTTAATGATTTTTTTCTTCCTCACTAAAGACTATTGTCATCTAAATGATGTTAGATTTTTTTGCCTACCTCAAAATAATTATAGGGAATTTAATCGTGCTTATCTTTCATGCTGAACAAAAGTCCCATCTATACCCATGTGTGTGTGTACATGAGTGTGTATATTGGGGTAGGAAGGAGATGGCTGGTGCAAAGCAAAAATATAGAGAGTTCAGAGATCAAAATTATAGGAATAAAAGCCCTCTAAATATTAGATAGATAATTCCTGTGCCTCCCCAGCAGACCTCCTTTTTATTATTTCAGGTATAAGAGAATACATCTCATTCCTCTCATCCTTAATCTTTCACTACATTTTAATGAAACTTGTCTCAAACACTTGTGACACACCCACTGTGTTCAATTCACAGTGCTAGAGCCTCAAGACCCTTATCATCGAGGAAAAAGTGTAGGATAATTATAGATACATATAAAACAAGCCAGACTGAAGGCGTTGAAAGAAATACAAAGACGGTTCAACAAAGATTAGAGAAAGGGAGGAATCGTTCATTTGCAAGAATTGGGGAATGGTTCATGAAAAAAGTGATTTTGAACCCTTGAGGATGGGTAAATGTTCTTGATGAGAATGCAGACAGTTCATAAGAAAGAAGTACCGTGGACAAAGCCAAGGTGACAGGAAGGAGTGTGCTGTATGAAAAGTGCACCAAGTAGGCACATGTGGCTGAGCATCATGTAGCAAAGGTGACTAGGATAAGAGCCTGGAAGGGAAAGTTGGGCCAGATTTGTGAGGTCCCTATGAATACTCAAGTCGGACAGACATATTTGAGTTGGAAATAGAGAACCAATGAAACATTTTGAGTAAGAAAATGTCTATCACAACTATGTTTAAAAAAATTTATCTGGAAGTTATATATTTTAAGGAAACAGAGGGAAGACGTGATGAATTAGGAAGGACAGAAATTAGGAAGTTGTCTCTTCAGAAAAGAGGTATTAAGTAGGACATGAAGAGAAATAGAATAGAGAGGAGAAGCTCAATGTGTGCTGATTCTTCTTATTTCGTAGTTAATGTATCATTTTATTGTGATTGGCAAAGCCACTTCTTTATGTGCAGAAATAAGATAGTTCCCTTGAGTGATGGTCCATCACAGAATGTTTCAGAGGCAGATCGATTAGTAGATGCTGACAAATTTCCTACAAGGGCCAGCTTACTCATTAGAGCTCAGGTATCCAGTGCAGAAAAAAAAAAGAAAAGATTATAAACTAAATCTTTTATTTTGGGAATCAGAATGAAGTGGGAGGATACTATGGAATGTGGAAAGACAGAAAGTTAGTGAAAATTAAGCATTAAAAAGATTTGACCATTAATCAAATGCCATAGGTCTGTGGAAACAAGATCCTGGGGCCAAGATGTCAAAGTGTTACTCAGAGGTCACATGTTAAAAAGACAGGCAGAAAGGGAAACAAAATAGAAACTCTGTGCTAGGAAACATGCAGAGCAATTTATTCAATCAATATTTAATGAATATGTATCCAGCCCTGTGCTAGGTGCTGAGAACAAACAATGATGGCCTTCCAGACTCTTACAGAGTTCACAGTCTAGTGTGATAAACTGTGGCTGTTGTGGGGAATGGGAAGGGCATGGCATGAATGAATGGATTTGAGGCATTTTTGAGTGCTGGAACAGTCAAAAAATTAAGAAATACTGGCTTGGGAGTATTTATCTTTTACGAGAAGAAGATTCTCCTGCGGGCACTTTTATTTATCCAATTTTTGGATGAGGCGATTTCATTCTGTTTCCTAAAGAAGGCCATCATCTGACAGAATGTGGGAGCTATTGTGAGGCAGAATTGACAGGACTTGCATGATGAGGAGGCAGGACTCATTCAAGACGCCAGGAAGTCTTGAGCCTGGGAGAGCGATGGGGGTGAGAAAGGATATCACAGTGGTTGTGTCCTTCTCCTCCATCTGCTCTGAAAAAGCCCACCCACCTCACTTCCCTTTGTGTGTGCCCTATCCCATATACACGCTCTGTAGTTGATAGAAAGAAAGGAGAAAAAGGAGTAGTTTGGGAGTAGTTTCTAAACATTCAGAATTCAAGCTGAAGACAGCCACTAGAAAAACCCAAGTTCTGACTTCTCTTTTTATTAACATTCCCTTGCTTCTTTTATCAAGGAAGATATCATATCTAATCAGGCACCCGTTCAAATCACTGTACCTATAGGTATGTACCTCTCTTCTTAACCACAGATCTTGATCTTTCTCATGGTGAGTTCTAGAGACTTGGTCATGTTACCATAGTCACAAACCTCCTTTGACTATCTCGTTTTTTTTCATTTACAAATGTAAATTAGAATCCCCGACCCCTAACTTTTCTCACATAGACTTACTAGGTATATTCCTTTAAATTCTCTGTGCTCCTTTGTAAGAATTGCAGCACAAGGATATTTCAGCCCAAGAAAAATATGTTTTCTTTTCGTTTTTACTCCCTCACAGCGCCATGCTAAATATAATACTCTACAGCAGAGGTTCTCAACCTTGGCTGCACATTAGAATAATTTGGGGATTTTAAAAATCCCGAAGCATAAGCCGTACCAAAGACCAGTTAAATCAGGATCTCTGGGGGCAAATCCCAGGCACCAGTATTCTTAAAGCTCCCCAGGTGATTGCAGCGTGCAGCCAGGGCTGAGAAGCACTGATCAACAGCAATGCCTAATTACTTCTCCATTCCCCAAACTGACATTTACTGCCATGATGCTTGTTCCCATGCTATTTTCCCAGCATCAAATGCCTTTCCCTATTTCACCTTCTAAACAAAACCTGCACAGCCATCAGAGACCAACCCAAATGCCCCCTCTCTACAGAGTCCTCTTTTCTTCCCCATCACCCGTCTGAACTTGTTTCTCCCCCTCACTCCCATCCAAGCGACTGATATCTATCCTTAACACACCGGACGTTGGGCTTTGAACTCTAGATAGCTGCAGACATGTCTTTTTTCCCAAATGGATTTTAAGTCACTTGAAGATAGGGATTTGGGCATATTCACTTGCACATAGTGAACATTCAACAAATATTTTGAAATCAAATTAAAATTGCCAAAAATGAATAATGTAAATAAATATATACCCTTCCCATATATAGTGTAGATGATGAATTTTGCCTTCTATCAAAAATGAGTTCTTTGGAAAAGCCATAATACCAATTCTTATAAAAACATGGGACATGATTTACTATTCCTGGCTGCTCGTCAGTGATAACGTGGACGGCAGTGATAACGTAATTCAGCAGACATGATGATACTCAACCTACGCGGGACACCATATGGGCTTCAGTATGGCGTTACTTCCTGCTCACACAAATACACTCCAGCCTCTGTTTTGTAAAACTTAACTTAGATTAAATGAGCATTGGCCAAAGCATCAAACTCCTCTCAGGGTATTGGCTATAGACTAAATGCTGCAGAGAGAGAGAGCGCTGTGCATGTAACAGATGAACGAAACCCACTTCTTCTGGAAGAGACAAGTTAGGCATGACCAAGACATCTTCCCTGCACGTGGGTGTCCCTGTCTTTCCTTTCTCCTCCCATTTAAACCCAGCATTCAATTTTATCTTAGTGTGATTGACTGCCTCCACTATCAAATGGGGAGCAACTTGAAGGTAAATATCATATTTTACCCATTTTTTTCATACATAGTACTTACCTATAGGTTCCTATCACACAACAAAAGGAAGAACCCTGAGCTGATAAAGATATTAGTATGAATAGCTCTATCTCAAAAATGTCACCAGTTCCTGCCACACCCATGGGTGCAGTGATTTGAACAGGTGCCTGATTAGATATGAACAATCAGAAGAAAAATAATTTAATACCCAAGTGCTAAATCAAGCCAATGTTATTTGACTAAGCGATATTGCTTGAAAGTGTGCAAAATTTGTTATAAATTTCATTCACCTGCTCGAAAATCTTAACAAGTTAGTTAACTCATAGGGCCAGAGCTAGGGTGAGGCAAGTGAGGCACTGATTTTGGGTACAAAATTGAAGGGGGTGCAAAAAACCTCAATAATCAAGATAAACAATATTTAATGGAAAATTTTTAAACATCAAAATCAATGCAAAAAATCCCTGAGGAGCAATTGTAAATTTTATGAAAAAAATTATACATAAGGACATGATCCATCTGGGATAGATTTGCAATATATTATATGAGCATCATTATATCATGAGAAATATTATATCAAAATATTATATGAGCAGTGTTACATAAGGCTATTAATAAAGCGCTGAGCACAATAATCACAGCCCACATGTTTTGGTGCACATAGCTTTGAAACTGTATCCGGCTTTGCACATACCTGGGCTGCTGTATAAAAGGAAATAGTTTAACACCAAAGGCTGTTGTGGGTTATTTTCCATAAGAAGCAGCAAATAATTTTTCACATTTAGGTTTTAATTAGTGACCAAAGTATCTAATGTGTTAGAAAAAAATGATACTGCCCCTACTATAGTGCTCTAACAAGTATTTATATATGGAAAGACATATGCTTTCATTTAATTCTTCACTCTTCTATCATTTCTTGAGTGTCTAACACTGTGCTCAGCCCTGAGACTAATACACTGGCCAGCTCAGGACAGACTCCCTGTTAGCAAACACTGGTAATAGAACACTGAGAAAGATACAAGAGAAAGCTGTGGGGTTACCATGGAGACGGGAACGACTTCTCCCTAGGAAAAGGATAAGGGAACAAACTGAAAAAATTTCAGGTCAGGGTAATATAACTAATTAGTTAACATGTATTTTTCAAAACTGCATTTTTTTTTCATCCTTGACAGCTAGTTAACAATATACATTCAATGCCTTAAAATTCAGAATAATTTTGAAGAAGCATTTCCATTTCAGGGAAATTATCTCCAAGAAATATTACCAGATGTGAACAAACATTTCTCTCCATGCAAGGTCATCATAGTATTTTCTATAATACATGAAAAATAAAGGAACAAACCTAACTAGCCAATAATATGGCATTGTTGAATTACATATATAGTATAATGGAATACTTGCAGTGAGTAAAAATATGTGGGTAAAGAACCAGTAATGACACAGAATTCTGTACACATCTGCTACCTTTCAAAGTGTGTTCCCTGGACTAGCAGCATGGACACGTCTGGGAGCTTGTTACACATGCAGATTCTCAGGCCCCGCCCAGACCTACTGAATCAGAATCTGCCATTTTAACCCAGGAGATGCATTTGCACGTTAGAATGGGAGAAGAATGGGTGCATGCCACATTTTTTAAGCAAAAGAAAAGTATTACAATATGATTCCATTTTAACTTCCCGAAGTTTGCCCCAGTGAATAGAAAAAAGAGTGGATAGATAATACACATCAAAATGTACACAGGGATTATCTCCGGGCACTGTGATTTTTATTTTCTCCTTTTCTTCATATTTTCTATATATTCAACTACAAATGTGCATTACTTTTGTTATAAGAAAAAAGTAATTTTTATAAGTGTATTTTCTCTTTGTTATTTCTCTTTTAAAGTGATTGTTCATGGTGAGTGAATTATTTTTCTATAAGATAAAAATTCAGGTCAATTGCACATTGAGGTTTGCAAAATTGAAAGTATAATTTCACATCAATAGGTTCCATGACTATATAACTAGTATATTTGTGATTTTAAATATTTCTTCACATTATTTCCATAAGAATATTTGTGTCTTTCTCTTCATGTATCTTGCTTTTCTACCTATTAAAGATATGACTGCGTTTGTAGAGCGTCTCACCCATCAGTAGCTTATGTAACCACTCAACTAGCTCTTGATTTCTATTAAACCTCACCCTATCCCCTGATGCCACCCTAAAACTAGTAAGATATACAAAATTTCTACTTTTCTCTTTCATTTTGTTTTAGGACTTGAAAATCACCCTTTCAAAAGAAAAGCGTAATTAACATACGCAGCCATTACTAATATGAACTCCCTTTTGAGGGCTGATTTTAATCCCATCCCCTTCTTAGAGGAGGACTCTGAGGTTAGGGGACACAGGAGGTGCCAGATTTGAAGCCAATGAAAGAGGAAAGAAAGAGCCCCACCTGGAGAGCTGCTCAGGAGGGCCCCAGTAGCCACAGAATAGACAGCAAAGAGAGAGGACAGAAGTATCAGAGGACACGAAGAAAGGCCTACTTCTAAAGCTTGCCTACAGCAGTCCCAGCTCATGCCAAGACATTCAGGGAATACAAGCCAAATCCCATTTCAGTGCAAACCTTTTTAATGTAACATTTTGTTAATGAATCATGCACATGTCCTCTGAGAAGGGACATAGTAATTGTGCTTTGCTCATCATCTCATTCCATGGATCTTACATAACAAGTAGAGTAACAAGGCCCGTCAATGTAGCAGCCTGATTAAGGCAAACATTCCCCTGTTGGACATCCGTGCTCCTTGCCTTAGCAGGGACTTGAAACAATAGCAATGGGAAGATAAAAGAGACCAAGAGGCTTCATTTCAGAGAAGTCACAGGTGAAGGAGATGAGGAAGATTATTAAAAAAATACCAGAAGAATAAATGGAGAGGAAGTAACATTTGTGGAGGATCTAAAGGGCAGGCCTTTTCATCTAATCTCATTTAATCCTCGTAACAGATTGTACTGTATGTGAGTTGGCTGAGAGTCAGTGAGGTTCATAACATCCCCCAGTTGACCCAGCTAACGAATGGTGGAAGGAGGAATCGATGTAGGTTTCACTAATTCCAAAGCCCATGTTCTTTCCACAGTAACACACTGCTTCAAGAAACAATTCTTCTGATTATGAGTCATTCACCATAAAAAACTTAAAACTTGTTAAAATTCCCAAAGCAGGGCTTCTCCCATCCATGATTCATAGACTATTTTCTATCAGAATATCCTAGGTATCTTGTTAAAATGCAAATTCCTGATTTTATTCCCTTATAGTTGGTAGGTCTGAGTGGGGCATTGGAATTTGTATTTTAAACATTTCCAAAGCAATTCTGACACACAGACCACACACAGGCATGCGCAGCAAAGACGTAGTCTACACATCATTGAAAGGAGACCTGTTGTCATTCCTGAGGCAAATACTGCATTTTCCCACCAACATGGCTTTGATAACACTGCTCCCTCCTCTCTCTTGGTCTGTGCTTCATATTTCACCACCTGGCCAAGGCTTTCTGAGATGGAGAAGGATCTGGAATGAAAAAGCGGAGGTTGAGTCTTAGACCTCACCGTTGAGTAGTGATGCCAGGTAAGGAAATAACCACCTCTCTGAAACTTAGTTTACTTTTCTACAAAATGGAGAAAATAATTCATACCTCAACCACCTCACATGAGAATTGTGAGGAACTAATAAGAGGATTTAAGTAAAATTGACTTGTAGAATGTTACTAATTTTCCATACAGATGTTAGTAATTGGATGAGGAGTAGGAGCTGTGGAAAATGGAAAGAGCCCTGGGCTTGAAGTCAGATGTGAGTCAGAGTTCTGGCTCTGCCTCTCACTAGCTCTCACCTTGAACTCTTAACATCCTGGAGCCTCAGTTTCCTTTTATGTAAAAAAGAGAATAACAAACATGGATGCCCAATAGCAGGAACGAAAGTAACCTAAACATCCATCAGTAGGCGACTAGCTAAATTAACGATGTTTTGTCCACGCTGTCAGAGATGAGTGCCTTCTCCCCACTCCTGGTTTCCATGGAAAGGGATTTTTTAAGCATTCTGATGGCCTTCCTCCTGCCCTTTAGTCACTCCACTGCTGGGAAGGTGGCATAACATATCTGAGTGGTAGATCTTGGCTCAGCTTTACCCTTTTCGTTTTGGGACCTGCAATAGTCTACACAGATGGGTTCTACACATGCAGGTTCAGTATTAACAGGACTGCTTGACTAGTCACATAAAATCCTAGCCTCTGGTCTGGCCTCTATCTGCAATAAAATTGAACTTGTGGCCTCCATATGCCATCCATTTGTTTTGTTCGCAAGTTGTTTAGAACCCTGAGGCAGGGGACAGAAGAAGAGGGGTGCCATTTATTGGATCCTCTCAAAACTCCCACACATATATTGAAAACTATGTAGCCATTTGAAAAAAAAAGGAAGTGAAACCATGTGTACCTACTGTAATGGAAATTATGTTGGGATATGTTACTAAGTGAAACTGTCAGGTCCAGAACAGGGTATTTAGTGTAATCCCATTGGTGTAAAAATAAAGGCTGAATTTGAAGAGAAATGCATATACATTTAATTAGAAAATTATGGGAAAAATGCAAAAGAAACCATTTGCTCTGGTTGCCTTTTGGGATGGAAACTTACAATGCGAGGTGAGATGTATATGCTCTAACATAATTTTAACTTTTAGTTACACTTGTACTTTTTTTATATAAAAAAATGCAAAAAATACACATCCATCACATTGTTGTGTTGAGGAGTAAACAATATTGCATAGGTGAATAAAACCTGCATAGTAGTCAATAAGTTCAGCTTCTTTTCTTCATTTTTCTAGTAGGAACTCAGCTTCCTCTTGCCATAACATTCTTTTGGAGTTGTCACTTTCTTATATCCCTGCGCTCTGATTTCTCTTAGCCTTAGCTATGACCCTAATCATGAGGTCTCCTCCCCAAGGGTCTCCTCCCCTTGAAAGCAAGCTACAGGACAGCAAGAGACCAAGAACCCTAGCCCTCCCAGCACCTAGCCCAGTTTCTTAACACAGTAGAGAGCCAACACATATTTGCAACACTGAATAGCATGCAAGGCTCTTAGTGCCCAAGCCAACCATCTACTCTAATTGCCATGGGGTTGGAGTTGGGATAAACAAAGTCTTTGCATGACTCCACTAAGCAGGAAGCACAGCTTCAAAGGGCAGCTGAGGCTCCCCTGCAGAGCCTGGACTCAGCATGTGACGTTATGTGCAAAATCACCACATGCATTCTGTTCCCAACCACGTCTTCCCCTAACTTGGAAATTTTAAATGGAAACATATGGCTATGACAAAACGAATCCGGCTTTTTTTCCCTCTATATGGTTGATGATTATTTATTTAACTGAGTTTAAGAAAGTGTGAAATGAAGATTACCAAAGCAAGGAAAAATGAGCTGCACGCTCCTTTGAAGTTTTGTACCTTGGGCATGTTTTATAAGTTATGCATTGGTTGTGTAGCCTGAGAAGCTTGGCTAAAGCCCATCATGGATGGTAGTGGACTCTGGTTGAAAGATCATGGACTAGGAAGTCACACAGAATGGATTCAAATCCTGACTCCACCCTTGCCAGGTCTGTGACATACCCTCTCCAAACCTTGGTTCCCACTGCTCTGAAATGAGGATAATACTCACCTTGAGGGTGTAAATGATATAATATCTTTAAAGTACCAGATAGATGCCCTATATATGGTAATAATTATTAACACAGAAATAAATTTATAAAAAGAATAATAGAATTGGCTGTGACTATAACCATCTGTTCGGTTATTCATCTTGTTTTTTTCCATTGGCCTATGATCTCTTAGAGGGAGGAACTTCCCTTTGGTCATTTTTATGACCCTAGCACTGAGCATATTGTCTTGTTTATAGCTCACTCCCCAATAAATATGTATTGACTAAAGGAGAGAGAGAATTGGAAACAACTTTGAACCACGCTACCCAATGTCATTTCCAACCATACTCAACAGGAACCTATGTATCAGTGTATCAGTGTCTCTTCCCTCTTCCTTTTCAAGTACTCAATACTCAGAGAGGGAAAAACATCAGGCCAATTGCATGGAAACTGGTCCTAACTCCTTCAAGAAAGAGGACAAGCTAAAGCATGCTCTTTGAGTAGAGAAACCAAATTATCAGACAGTGTTTCTTAGCAATATGCAATTTAAATCTCCTGCTTCAAACTCAAGTCTGCTTTTTGGGGGTCAATTTATGTTTTATGTAACTTAAAACATAACTCTGAGGCACAAAAAAGAAAGTTTGCAAAAATCAAGTATAAAATTTGGTCTTTCTAAACAGGTTTTCCATAGAAAGCCAGTTATTTCAATCCCCCAAAGATACACTAAACTTCTACTTTGTGTCAGGCAATATTAGACACAGGAAAACCCCAACATGAATAAGACATTCTTCGATTCCAAAAATATTATGTTTGCCACCTAATAAAATGACCTTACATTTTCCTTCTCTATTTTTATTGCTCTAAATTTGTAAAGGCCTAAATTGTTAGCTTGTTTAAAACTGCTACCTCAACTCCTCCTCTATTACTATCACTCCTATCTAATGGAATTCTACATGACACAAAATATGTTAAGATGAGTTTTTAAAATTCCTTATCAATGAACAAGTATTCATTTTGCTACTACAGTACTATGAGCCCATCTTTGTTAAAACATAGATGCACAGTTTATATGTGCCTGGAATACGTACAAAACATGTAGGTGCTAACCTGTGTATTTTTTAAATGTAGGTACTTAAAAGCAAAGCAATATTTATTTTAAAACATACTAAAATACAATGTGATATCTATGTATTTAAATTAAAAATGGACTTTTTTATTGAGACACAATTTACAGAGGGGTTACAGTTTGATGAATTTGACAAATGCATACATGTGTGGAAATGTCACATCCCTGACAAGTTAGGAAACTTTTCAACACCCCAGAAATTCCCTCCCACCCCATCCCAATCAATTCCTACCCTCACACTCTCCAGAGATAATCACTGTTCTGATTTTTATCACTCTGTATTAGATTTACCTATTCTAGAACTTCATATAAATAGAATCATATAGTATATACTCTTTTGTGTCAGGCTTTTTTGGCTCAACATTATGTCTTTGAGATTCATCCATATTTTTGCCTGTGTCAGTAGTTCTTTTTTATTGTTGAGCGGTATTCCACTGTATGGATATACCACAATTTGTTTATCCATTCTCCTGTTGGACATGTGGGTTATTTCATGTTGTGAGCTGTTATGAATGAAGACGTTATAAGTATCCCCGTAAAAGTCTTTGTGTATATATGATTCATTTCTTTGGGATAAATACCTAGGAGGAAAATTCTTGAGTTGCAATGTAGGTATATGTTTAACTTTATAAGCAATTGCCAAAGAGTTTTACACTTCCACCAGCAATGTTTGAGAATTCTGTTTACTCCCTATACTTGTCAAAATTTGATTTGTCAATCTTTTCATTTTAGTTTTCCCTGAAAATTAACGATGTTGAACACCTGTTCACATGCTTACAGACTATTTGTATATATTCCTTTCAGAAGTGTCTATTCATGCCTTTTGCCCATTTTAATTGGCTTTTTTGTTTGTTAATTGAGGTATTGGATTTCTTCGTATATTCTTCACACGGATCTTTTGTTGGATATATGATTGCAAATATTTTCTCCCAGCCTGTGGCTTATTTATTCATTTTCAGAAATGTTGCCTTAGGAGAAGAGTTTTCAACTCTGATGAAGTGTAATTTACTAACTTTTTCTTCTATGGATAATACTTTCTATGAACTGTCTAAGTGTGTTCACTCCAAGGTCGTGAATAGGTTCTCCTATGTTTTATTCTAGAAGCTTTCTATTTTTTAGCTTTTACATTTAGATCTAAGATCCATCTCAGACTAACTTTTGTGTATACTGTGAGGTCGGGGCTGAAGTTTATTTTTCTTTTTTCCTATTGGTTTTCATGGGATGTGATGTTTAACTGTATGTGTCAATTGGACCGGGCTGCGAGGTGCCCAGATACCTGGTAAAACATTATTTCTGGGTGTGTCTACAAGGGTGTTTCCAGAAGAGATTAGCATTTGAATTGGTAGACTGAGTAAAGAAGATCATACTCACCCATGTTGGCAGGCATCATCCAATCGTTGAGGGCCTGAATAGTACAGAAAGGAGAAAGAACACTGAATTTGTTTTCTCTGCTTTTGAGCTGGGACATCCATCTTCTCCTGCTCCTGAATATCAGCAGTCCTGATTCTCAGGCCTTTGGACTCAGACCACGATTTATACCATCTGCCCCCCAGGGTTCTACACATTCCATGCCATGGGAATGTTATTAAATATACATTCATTCTCTTTGATGTAGTAGATCTATTCAGATTTTCTAATTTTTCTTATACTAGTATCTGTAATTTACATCTTTTGAGGAATTTGTCCATTTCATCTAAATTGTTGAATTTATTATAGAAAATTTTTCATATTATTTAATTGTTATCCTCTTCATGTCAATAGCATAGAAGACGTGTCTCCTATTTAATTACGGACATTTGCAATTTGTATTTTCTTTCCTTTTCTCTTGAATAGTCTAGCTAGTGGTTTATCAATTTTATTGGTCTTTTCCAGGAACTAATATTTTGTTTCATTGATTTTTCCCTATTGTTTGTATATTTACCACTTCACTGATTTCTACTCTTATCTTTATTATTTCTTTCCTTCTACTTACTTTGTAATTAATTTGCTCTTCTTTTTCTAGCTTCTTAAGGTAGAAGCTTAGAGCATTGACTGTAAATCATTGCTATTTTCTAATCTAAGCATTTAAAGCTATAGATTTCCTACTAAACACTATTTGTGTAGCATCCCACAAATTTTGATATGTTGTGGTTTTATTCTAACTTAGTTTAAAATATTTTTAATATTAGCTTTGATTTCTTCTTTGATAAATAGGTTATTTAGATGTGTATTTCTTAATTTATAAATGTTTAAAAATGTTTGAAGATTTTTATTATTGATCTGTAATTCAATTCCACTGTGGTGAGAGAAGATACTTTTAAATTTATGGCTTGCTTTATGACCCAGCACGTTTTATCTTGGTGAATGTTCTGTGTTTTCTGGAAAATAATGTGTATTCTGCAGGAGTTGGTGTAATTTCTTATAAATGTTAGTTAAATTAATTCAATTAATAATATTATTTAAATCTTCTGTATCCTTACTGATTATTTTTGTATAGTTCTTCTAGCAGTTACTGAAAAATGACTATTAAAATCTGGAAGTCAATTGTGGATTTGTCTATTTCTCCATTTAATTCTTTTTGTTTTTGCCTCGCGTATTTTGAAATTCTGTTACTAGTTGCATAAACATTTAGAATTGTTACGTCTTATTATATCTTCTTGGTGATTTGACTTTTTAAATGTCTGTCTTTATTTCTGGTCATATTTTTTGTTCCGAAATCTACTTTCTCTGATATCAATATAGTCACTCCAGCTATCTCGTGATTAGTGTTTTCATGCTATGTTATTTTACTTTCAACCTATCTAAGTCTTTATAGTGCATATAGTTGCGTCATGCTCTTTTAACCAGTCCGACAATCTTTGCCATTTAATTGTAGAGTTTATTCCAATTACATTTAATATAAATATGAATATACTTTTAAGTTTTTTTCTCTTGCTATTTTTTTCCTGTTTGTCCCACTCATACTTAGTTTGCGCTATTTTCTTTCCTGCTTTCTATTGGATATATTGAATATTTTGTAGGTCCATTTATTCCTTCTAATTTATTTAGGATTTTAATAGTTTCTGTATGGGTTACAATATGAGTCCTCAACTTATTCTATTTTGAATTAATATAATACCTCTTCACATATATTATAAGAACCTTACAGCAGTATGCTTCCATTTACTCACTTCCATCCTTTGTAACTGTTGCCATATATTTTATTCCTACATATATTATAAAACCCACGTTACATTATATTTTGGCTTGCTTATTTGTTTTAAATAGTAATTGTAAGGTAAAGTAGTTTAAAATGAAAAATAATGTATTTTTATTTTCTAGATATTTACATTTCACATGCTCATCATTCTTTTGTATGATCTGAAATCTATTCGTTATCATTACCCTTCCGGCTGAAGAACTTTCTTTAATATTTTCATAGTACGGACCTACATGTGATGAATGCTCTCAGTATTTGTTGATAGTGTCTTTATTTCACCTATTTCAAATATTTTACTGCACATAGAATTTGAGATATGAATTTTTTTTCCCAACACTTTAGAGATGTTGCCCTATTATCTTCTGGCTTGCTTTGTTTGTTTTGATAAGAAGCCCATGTTCATTTTTACCTTTGATCTCCAGAAGGTAATCTCTTTTTTTCCTGTATGCTCTTAAGATTTTCTCTTTATGTTTGGTTTTCATCAAATTGCCAAGGTGTGATCTTTTTTGTGTGATTCTGCTTGGAATTTATTGAGTTTCCTGATCTTTGAGTTGATATTTTTCACCAAATGTGGTAGGTTTCTGCCGTTATTTGTTCAAATCTTTTTTTTTTTTTTTTTTGCTCCAATTTCTATTTCTTCTCTTTCTATAGCTCTAATTATATATATATTCAAGCCACTCGATATTATCCCCTGGGCCACTGAGGACCTGTTTATTTTTGTCCAGTCCTTTATTCTCTCTGTGCTTCAGTTTAGATAGTTTCTTTACACTTCAAATTCATTGATTTTTTTTCAATAGCCAATCTACTGTTAAGCCTATTCAATTTTGATTCTTTCAGATTTTTCATGTTTCTGTTCTAGAATTTTCAGTTCGTTCTTTTCTTATAACTTTCGTTTCTTTGCTTAGATACCCATCTATTCATTTTTATATTTATCTTTTCTTTTAAATTCTTCAACAAATTTAAAATGGCTATTTCAAATCTTTGTCAGCTAATGCCAATATCTGTAATCTCTACATCTATTTCCACTGACTGCTTTTCTGTTGGTTATGGGTCACATTTTCCTAGTTCTTCATATGTTTAGCAATTTTGTTGAGATTCTGGATTTTTATTCTCTTCTTTAAAGAGTTTTAAGTTTTCTGTTACTAGTCAATTATTTTACTTCCAATTATTTTACTGGTGGATTATCTTGATCCTGTTGAGACTTATATTTAGATTCTATCAGGCTGGGTCTAGAGTAGTTCTTACTATTCTAACAGCAAGGCCTTTATGCCAACTCAGGTGAATTTCCAAGTTTCAGTCTCATTAGTTAAACTCCAAGGTCTCCTAGCACAGTGAAATCTTTAGAATCACACTGTTTGGCTCACGCACCCAGTAGCGATTCTCTGCCAGACCTCATAGAGTCTTGCCTTATATGTGCACATATTAGTATTCAGCCAAAGATTCAAAGAAACCCCAACGAAGATTTCTGGAGCTCTTTCTCTGGAATGTTCTGTTTCTTCAGTACCCTGTTCCACAAATTCCAGCTGCCCCAGCAGTCCCAAACTATCGTCTCTGTTTTCTACCTCTCATAAGATCACTGCTCTCTCTTTAGCCTCTACAACCTGGGACTGTACTTTTTAAAGTGTCCCCTTAGAAAAAGCCTGGATGAATATGGATCTCACCCCATGTATATCCCTTCTGTCAGTGATCCCAGTCTCCTGCTATATGCTATCAAAGAATGAAAACACTTGCTTCATATAGTTTTTCTAGTTTTATAATCTTTGGAGAGTAGGTCTGATACATATTAGTCCATCATGGCTAGAATTAGAAGCCTATATCTAAACTATATTATAGCTATAACTAAATATGAAAGAGCTTAGAGCAATTAGATCAATGATAAAAAATTACTATTATGTTTAATAATGACAAAATTCTATGAAGCACTATTATTGCAAAGATGAGTAAACTGAGACCGAGAGGTTAAGTGAGGTCAGTTAGTAAATGACAAAGCCAGATTTAAATCAAGATAAGCTTTACTTCACAGGCTACATTTTTCCTACTTACCACAATGCTTAAAGTGATCAAAGCAGGTTTCTTAGAGCAATGGAGACTTGGACTGGGCTTTGGGTTGGTGAACAGGTTAGAGGAAGCAGAATCACACCCTAGGTAAAGGGAACAGAGCGTGGTGGGAGGTAGGAGAAAGCCAGACTAGAGGCAAGGGTTTGTGTGGCACATAGTGGAGACAAAGATGAATAGCTTGTGTGAGGTTGGTTCATAGAGGATAATCTAACACGGGAAAAAAAGAAAAAAGGAAAAAAATGGAAAGAAAAAGGAAATAGTACTACCTTATCAAGATTTTTTTAAATTATAGTTTATAATAATATTTTAGGCACAGATTTTTTTCACATTTACTGTAACTACATAATTATACCCACTCTTGTATTATAGAATCTTCTCTCTTTGTGTTTACAGCTTCATGAATACTGAAGTCTCTGCCAATCTTATTTATACAGATGATTAAAGAAGCTGAAAAAAGAAAGCAAAAAGGGAAAGGTGAATTTTACCTTTGTTTTTCTCTAGTCACATCTGGTTGGTTTTCATAGTAATGTAAAGAATTTCTCTAAGCCTACTCAAATATCAAAAAGTCTACAGTTGCTGAAATTCCCTTTCTGAGATCACAAGAGATATCTTGCCTTTCCTCACTTAGCTAAAATTTTATCTACAAAGTCTTCCTTTCAGCTCATGACCTCCTCATCCACAAGGATCACATCTATTTAGAACTATTATTTGAGCAGTCTCTCTGCTGGAGGCAGGGTCACAGACCTGCCTCTCCAATCCTAACTTGTGAAGAGAATTCCCATTCTTCAGCTGTACAGAATTACTTTCTTTGTATGGAAACTAACTTGAAAGATAACTATTTGTTTTGTATTAAAGATTTGAAATTTCTTCAAAGATTTACAAGGTAGCTTTAATTTTTCTAAAATATATTTAGAATTTGCCTGCTTTGGCACCATTCTACTCAGTGTCTAATTTTGTTAATAATACCAATATCAGCTAACACAGACTGAGCACTTTCTATGTACCAGGAACTGTGATCTCTACAGAATTATCTCACTGGATCCTCATAACTGCCCTATGAGGTAGGGTCTATTATTATCATTCCCATTTCACAGATGAAGAAACTGAAGCTTGGGGAACACTTGAGTAACTTTTTCAAGAACACAGAGCAGTAAATTGCTGCTTTAAGAGTTGAACTCAGAAGTTCAAACACTTGAAGAAGACAAAACCCAATCCTAAGCATACAGAAAGGAAGAAAAAGTAATTTCAGTGAGGACTCCACATATAACAAAGAGTTTTAGAATCAGACAAACATAAATTCAAATTATGGCTCTCCCATTTTCTAGCTAGGTGATGTTGGGGAAATTACTTATTCTCTTATACCTGTTTTTTTATTTCTTCAGTTCTGTGAGATTAATACATCTTGGCGAGTTCATGATGATTAAATAAGATGGTGTCTGTAAAGCACCTGGTACACAAAGGAGGGAATAATAAGAGTAGCTAGTATTATTTTTCCGTTATACTATTATTATTATGGGCTCCCCATCTTGAGTCAAATTCAAGATTCAGATTTCCCTGAAATGCAGTTCCACCTCTTAGTAGTTCCATGACTAGTTCCTGGGTACGTTACTTAAATTTTCTAGTCCTCAGTTTCCTCCTCTGAAAAAGTGGGGATAATAATAATTACCTACTCATGAAATTATAAGAACTAGGTGAGCTATATAGCAGCCCCTGACACACCATAGTGTTCAGGGTGTTATCTATTATGATGATTATGCTGATGGCAGAACAAAATGGTATAGTGGACTTGTTCAAAGTCAATACATAGGAGGACCAACATGCATGAGAACTTGATTTAGAAGAATTCCATCGTCTCTGATGAGATCTGTTACTTGGATTTGTCTCCTGGCCCTGCCCCATCAGACTCCTGTCTGCATCCCATTAGAGCAGTAAAATCCCATGGAAGAGCTGTTCCATATCAAGGCCACTGTGGACCCCCACTTACAGAGAACCATCTTCTCCCTACACTTTGTCATTGAATAGTAAGGACCTTGGGCACAATGTTGGCTCAATGACTCAAAAATGGAACCTGGTGGAACAGTGGCAGCACCCATAGTCCCGAAGAGGACAGCAGCAGGCAAAGACAGTGAAAGAGACTATGGTCTTCAGAGAATAATCAAGAGCAGAGTAGCAGCAGGATATAGCGAGGGCAAGCTTGTAGGGGAGAACATCTAGGGACTCACAGAAATAAGTAAGGGCGACTTTTCAGAGAACTCTATTATACAGGCGGAGGCAATGAGCCAGAGTATTTTGAATAACGACTAATAAGGTGACCTTATTTATATCCACAGGCTGGTGAGGTCTGGAGAAATTCAGGTTACATTATAATGAAAACAAGTAATTATTATTATTATTGTGGTGTAATTGCATTTGAAGCACAGATTTTGCTCATAGCTGCTTGCTTGACACTTCGGATTGCACCAATTTTCTAGTGGCACAGACCCAATTTTCTAGTGGTTTGAGTTTTGACTTTTTCCTGACATTGCTTAGTGGGTCAACATGAGTAAGCTTTTAAGAAATTGTGTATTTGTTCCTTAAGTACATTTCTCTTTTTAAAATGCTGACGTGTTTTTCCATTTGCCTAATTAAAGTTTGCATAAACCTTCATGTTTGTGCTTTCTCTTGCATCTTATGAGAACACTTATTGTTTTTAATTGACTTAATTAACATAGGAACAATTAGAAATAGGAGGCCCTGGATTAGTAAATTTTTCATTATTCATTAAAACCTAAAAAATATTCCTCTTCAGAGTGTAAATTCGAGAGGCTACCATCTCAAATATATGTATGACAGGCTTCTCCAGTCCAATTCACACTACAGACTCAACAGAGAGATTACAGGATAGAGTAAACTTTGTTTTTTATATTTTTTTATTTTGTTTAGTTTTTTTGATGTTTAAGAAAGCCACAAAACTACAGTTATCTTGTTTTAGGTCTCATAAATATAACAACTAGAGACAAGAGGTTAGTTTTTATCAAACAGTCAGTTTACAAATTCAGTACTTCTGAAATAGAATTTTTTGCTTTAGTTAATTTCTATGTAAAATAAATCTCCCCTCCCTCAACAAAAACTCTCCAAAAAGGTAAATGATATGTGAACCGATAATGATGTGGCTCAAGGAAAGGAAGCATATATTTTCAGTAGAAAATAATAAAATACGTCTGTCTTTTAGAATTTGACCTCAAAAAAGTAACATTCATTTGGCAAACTGTCTAGAGAGTTAAGCTGCTTCATATAGGAAAAACAAGGTCTATTTGCTTTGAAACTGATCTTCATCCAATCCTGCACTGTAGGCATTGGTGAGAATGCTATCAGTTGCCTGGCTGGTTAAAAATGGACTTCCCCAAATATTTATTATGTGCCAACTCATCTTTCTAATACTCACATATGGAAAGTATGCCAACCATAGCATCTAACCAAAAGATAACTGCTGATTCTTTCTGATGCATATTCAAGCTTAAGGAGCACAAACTCTTTGAAGAAAGATAAAGTTTTCAATACATCAACAAGGATTTCTAAGCAGAGTCAATACCATTATTACTTAACAATAACTTTCAAAGACTTAGAGCCATTACTTTACATAGATTACATTACTTACCTAATCATAACTATATGGGGAGGCTGCTATTATTATCCCTATTTACAGAGATGAGAACTGAGGCTTGGAGAAGTTAAATAATTCACCAAGGTCACACAATCAAGCTTTAGAGCCACAAGTCTAACCACGGAACTTGCATTCACAAACTTGCTCTTTTCCACCATTTTATGTGCAAGGCATTGTGATAAGAGGGAGACAGAAGATCTCTAAGCCTGGGTTCCTGCCTCAAGTTGTTTATAATCTCACATCTAATAGAAAGAGACAACAAAGACTGCAGGGCAGAACCATCCCAGGTGTACTGAGTTCATCCCAAGGCTCCCTCACTCCAGTGCTTCCCTCATTCCAAGGCCAGGTGCTCGGACACTTGGAGAAGGGAAACATGGAGGCGTTCAACTGCCTTACCCTCAAAATAAGCCAAGTCGAAAAATAAAATTTGCCTGGCATTATGATCACAATTTTACGTCCCTGGAAACTTTACCTGATACTGAATCTTGAGATTCAGGAAAGCATTGTGGGGTTTTGGAGGAAGGAGGCAAAGACACTTGCCACAAGAGAGGTCAACTGGCAGCAGGGAATTAGCATAACATGGGAAAGGTAGCAGAATGTGTCTACTTGGCGACTTAAAATTTCTATGGTTCTGGGAATGTCAATGTGGCTGCGTTACCTGGCTAGAGGAAAGCTAGCAATTGAGATATCTATTTTTTATTTGACATTAGTGAGACCTGGCATTGACAAAACTATTTTCATAAAGCAGAAAACCAACTTATTCCACAGACCTTCCTATTTGTATGCTATTTTTTCAACGTGAGTAATAGATTAATTCTCTAGCTTCTGAAGAAAAATTTTCTCACTATATTTTGACTACCCTTGTGTAGAAGTGACCTGAATTAAAATTACCTAGTCTATTACTGATTTTCCCTCGAAAATTACAGTTGTGCTATAATGTGCAAATTTTCATTGCTTTTCAACATGAAATTAAAATTACATAGTTATAAAAAGAAGAAACTCGATTTATAATTTTTGAAAAGAAGTCTTGGACTTCAAAGTGTAATTACCTAGAGCTCATTAAAATGCAGGATTATTAACATAAGAGCTGAAGTTTCTAGTAATAGTGGATCTTTTATAAGAGTAATTATAAGAGTCATAAATATTAAGCATGAAAGTAACACTCTACATTTAAAGGGAAAGTGTGTGCTCATATCTTTACCAAACTTAATGTAAAAAAGAAGCAATAAAGGAGCTGCCAGATTGTTAGAGCCAAGCACAAACCCCATGTTTGGGGTCCTTATTACTGAAAGGCATTATAATCAAAAGTTCCGGAAAGTTCTATGTATTAAAAAGTCCATAGATAATATATATTTATTACTGAGAAAGGTATCTAGTAGCATCTTAAATGGTCTTTTTCCTAAACTTTTCTGGAAAAAAATAGCAAGTAGAAATAGTATACTCAGTATGATGAAAATTTTGTGATAATGTGAAGAGAAAATGAGTAAGAAGAAATATACTTAAACATTAACAGCAGTAATCTCTGAGTGGTAGATTTATGGGTGATATTTCCAGCTTTTTAATAACTTTCAGTAATTTCTCAGCTTTCTACAATGAGCATATATTTCTTGTAGCTCACCTACAACAACTTTCAACAATAATAGTTTTCGTTTCTAAGATTTCTAGTTCTTTCTCACAACGGTTTATTCTTGTTTTATATTTAAAATGTTATCCTTTATAACTCTCTAGATATTAATTAAATTTACTGCCAAGCCAACATTATGGCTCATCTGGGTTAAAATAGCCCAATGTCCCTGTTTTAACTCTCTCCTCTTATTGTCTGTTCTCTCTGTTTAACCATCTCCACTTATTATCTATTCTCTAAACAGCAACCAGAGAGATCATATTAAAACATAAGTCAGAACACATGACTCTTCTGCTCAAAACCCTCCAATGACTTCCTATCTCACTCCAAATAAAAACCAAGTCATCCAACGGCCTAGAACACCCCACCCGATCTGGCCAACCCTTATCGTTATGACCACTTTCCACCAACCTCCCCCTTGCTCACTCTACTCCAGCTATGCTTACCTCCTTGTTTCTCATACCTCATAACCATCACTTGTTGCTCTTTCTGCCCAAAATGCCCTACCCCAAAATATCCACATGGCTTATTTTCTCACCTCCAGATCTTTCCTCAAGCGTCAAAATGGGACTTCCCTAAATGCTCTATTTCAAATAGGAACGCCTCTCCTATGTCCCTCTCCTCTTCCATTCTCCTCACTTATGTCTCCCCTATTCCTCTTTCCTTGTTGTATTCCTTCACAGCATTTATTAACATTTAAGATACTGTATAATTTCCTGATTTACTTGGCTTATTTTCTGGGTCCTCCTCCCACCCCAGGTGGAACATAATCTCCACAAGGGAAGGATGTTTGTCTGTTTGAGTCGCTGCTGTATCCCCAGTGCCTGGATTAGTGCCTGATATATAACAGGTGCTCCATGAATAATCATTGAATGAATGATAAAGACGTATACTAAAATGAGCAGTAGTTGTCACTGAATGGCAGAATTTGGGGTGATTTTTGTTTATTCTTTGGTGCATATATTATTTTTTTAAATAGACTATTTTTTAGAGTAGTTTTAAGGTCACAGCAAAATTGAACAGAATACAGAGAGTTCCCATATACCCTCTGCCCCTACACACTCACAGCCTCCCCTACTATCCTACATTGATAAACCTACATTGATACGTCATTATCACCTGAAGCCCATAGTTTACATTATGGTTCCTTCTCGGTGTTGTACATCCTGTGGGTTTGGACTAATGTGTAATGACCATTAACTAATGAACTAATGTACCCACCATCATGGTATCATACAGAATAGTTTCACTGCCCTAAAAATCCTCTGTGCTCCACCAATTCACCCCTCCTTTCCCCCAACCCCTGGCAACCAATGATCTTTTACTATCTCCATAGTTTTGTCTTTTCCAGAATGTCATATTTTTGAAATCATACAGTATGTAACCTTTTCAGATTGGCTTCTTTCATTTAGTAATATGTTTTCAAGGTTCTTCTACGTCCTTTCTTGGCTTGATAGCTCATTTCTTTTTAGCTCTAAATAATATTCCATTGTCTGAATGTACCACAGTTTATCCATTCTCCTACTGAAGGACATCTTGGCTGCTTCTAAGTTTCAGCAATTTTAATGAAGCTGCTATAAACATTCATGTGCAGGGCTTTGTGTAGACATCAGCTTTCAACTCAGTTGGGTACATGTGCTCAAGGAGCACAATTGCTGCATCTTATGGTAAGAGTATGTTTAGTTTTGGAAGAAACTGCCAAACTGTCTTCCAAAGTGGCTGCACCATTTAGCATTCCCACCAGCAATAAATGAAAGTTCTTGTTGCTCAACATCCTCACCAGCATTTGGTGTTGTCAGTGTTCTGGATTTTGGCCATTCTCATAGGTGCGTAGTGGTATCTCATTGTTGTTTTAATTTGCATTTTCCTGATGACTTATGATGTGGAGCATCTTTTCATATGTTTATTGGCCATCTGTATATCTTTGGTGAGGTGTCTGATTACATCTTTTGCTCTTTTTTTTTTTCTTTTTTTGGTGAGGAAGATTCACCCTGAGCTAATGTTCATTGCCAATCTTCCTCTTTTTTTTTTGTTTTTTGGCTTGAGGAACATTAGTGCTGAGCTAACATCTGTGCCAGTCATTCTCTATTTTGTATGTGGGATGCCTCTACAGTGTGGCTGGTGAGTAGAGTAGGTCCACGCCTGGGATCTGAACCAGTGAACCTGGGACGCCAAAGCAGAGCATGCAGAACTTTAACTACTTGGCCATGGGGCCGTACCCATATTTTTTAATCAGATTGTTCATTCTCTTATTATCGAGTTTTAAGAGTTCTTGTATATTTTGGGTAATAGACCTTTATCAGGTACATCTTTTGCAAATATTTTTTCCCAGTCTGTGGCTTGTCTTCTTATTGTCTTGAGATTATTTCTATAATTCAATAAACGTTCCACACTGTCATATGACAAATGAGTACTAAATTATTTCAACTTATGACTGTGTACATAACAGCTATGTTTTATTGGTTATACCACAGAGAGTGCACATGAATCAATATAGCCTGAATCTATATAACTGAATATCCTCCTGTGCATCTTTACTTTTTTTAATATACACTTTAAATAAATATAGTGATTGCTGGTATTCTTCATTCCATGTAGTCCATGCCATGTCTCAGTTTTTATAGGCACAGCAAAAGCAAATGCTTTATTCCTAGACAATGCATCTGTCCTGAGTCCCAACTTCCTAAGTGGTGAAGCCCCTTCTCTTTGCCTTGAGCAGAAAGTGCTCCAAGCAGATGCTGCAGACTGCCTTGCTTTTGGACTTGTTCTGCTCTGCAGAACTAAGCAGGACTGCCTTGCCACAAGTTTCCCTAGCCCCAAAGAAATCAGCCACCACGGGGCCACCTCAACTGAAAGGTGTTCAAGGAGCTCACACTCACAGAAGCCCCAAAGCTTCCAGTCCAACACTCTGTGATCAAAATGCCAAGAGGCCAAAGATCCCCAAAAGCCAAAAGTCTGTCCTCCCACTCAGATATTCCAAACCCTCAAGTTTTTCAGTTTCATCATCTTTTCCTTACCTCTACTAAGGCCTGCAAGAAGGGTGAGAGAAAGATAGATGGCATCTGCCCCACTCTAGTGAAGAGACTCTCTCTACCAATCCTTGTCTGCTTCTCATGGAAAAAGAGTTCTCCTGATTATTATTGAGGGTCCTTAAGCACGTTTTTCACTCTGCCTGGACCTTAGCTTCCACGTCTGTTAAATGGAGGTAAAGTTGTCTTCCTTCCAAGGCTGTTACGAAAACCAGAAATGATGTGTGTAAAACACATTACACATCTTAACTACTCAACAGAGCTGCTGTTGTTTTCCCGTTGTTCATTTTATTTACATTTCTCAGTGAACTCCCTGGCCCTCCATTCATACCTTTCTGGACTCTCAAGTCCATGTTGCATCTCAAGACTCTTTCTTGAGAAAGTACATGTGAGAGGGCAGGATGTTCACTCTGTATACTTTGTTTATGTAAGTAACATCTCTTATGAAATGAGCTTTTCCAATTTCTAATGCCTGGTTAAGTAAATGGGGAAAATAAAGCCTCCATCTGATGTCACACATCAAGCATATTCAGCAGCATTAATCTGAGGACTGATTTCTATTCGAATTTGATAGTCAGTAGGAAACGTTTTACTGTTATGTTACAGTTATAGAATGTTAGAGATGAAAGGGAACTAAAGCTCAGAGAGTTTTCCTACCTCCGGCCGTAGCAATTTTCTCTGTACCACTCAGTCACGCTCACTATCCGTACTGGCTACATTGCTCCGATTTACCATATTGTAATAATTAAACTCCTATTTTCCAGCCACTGAACCCAAACGTGTAGCTGGGTTGTACAGATCTAGCCCTGGAGTGACTGGGCAGGCACAAGCTGGTGGGTGGGGCCTGCAAAGTCTGAAGAGGATAAAAATGCACTACACTTTCATTACCTTCTCTTAATGCCCCTGGTGTTGCCTCTGCGATCTCCTCATCATACTTTTGAAAACTGCAATGCTAACTTATTTCTTTTTTAAAAATTGTTGAAAGGGACCATTTTTAGAGACTATTCTTCCTTCGATCCCCTCCTATCTACACTTCTGATGTATCCCCTTTTCTACTTTGCTGCTGTGTTAATTTATAACCAAGGGAAATATTTAGACATTAGTTAGCAATTTTCCCCTCAACCCATGCAGCACGAATGACACAGAATCTCCCCAACAGAGAACCACACTGTGTAGGAGAATGGGCAATCTCTAGAACCAAGACAAGGCTTAGAGGCTCAGCTCTGAAATTATTTATTCCTGTTCATCTGTATTTATACGAGAAGCCATAAACTGAGGCTTGGTGTTTCATCTGTAAATGGGGACAACAATATCAAACTTATAGGATTATTGATATTATAACCCTTTGCAAATGATAACCCCCATAAATCACAAATGTCATCTGTGGTTTTAGTTTCATTTAATTCTGACTGAATAAATGAAGATAATAGGCACATTATGTGGTAGACAAGGCTGGACACCACCAGCAGAAAGTCAACATGGCCTTAAGAACTGCTTTTGACACCTTCTCAAATGTACGATCCAATTGAATGTTGCACCAGGAGGATAGAGGAATTTTTGCCTTCTTAGCAAAAATGCAGTGATACTGTAAAGATAATGATCATTACCAATGAAATGTTTGCAGAGGGTAAACACCTTCCAACTGTTAGCAAATCAAATACCAGAATGGCAGGAGGTCATCTGGTATTTGAAAGACAAACTAAATGGTAATGACAAGGAAACCAATTAGAAGATTAACAAACCGAAAATGATTTAATGTCTTCTAAGTACTATTTAAAAGTCAGAATTTTTAATTCAGAATATAGGAATCTTAGAAATGCTCTAACCAAATCTCCCCTGGGGCCCAGAGTCGTGAAGTGATTTGCCCAAGGTCACACAAAAACTTTGAATGAGACTCTCCAGATAGTTCCAGGCGATATTTTAGCTCTTATATTTAAAAAATGTCAACCAAAATGCTGTTCTATATAATAAGATACTAACTGATCAGTGCTTATTAACAGCCATGCATCATAGAGAGCACTTTACATACATCATCTCATTGTTTCCTTTCAGTAACCCAATGAGGTGGGAACTACTGTGTTTCCCATTTAAGAGGTGAAGAAACTGAGGCTCTGAGAGGTCAGTGAAGTGGTTCAAAGCCGCAGAACTGGTAGGTAGCAGAGTCGGGCTTCAAATCCAGGCCTGACTCCACAGCTGGTGCTCTTTGCATTATCTTTCCCTTTATTTCCAACCTTTGCAAAGACCAATTATTAACGACCCCAGAGTAACTAACCCACTTGGTATTTCACAAGAAAAACTTAGAGTAATCCTAGGGTGGAGCCTTTCTAACACATTACCACTGAGCCTAAAATGCAAACCCAGCAAGGTCAATGGGCCCATTTCCTGTCTTGACTCCTGTTCTGAGCTAGAGGTTTCTATAGAGCTTCAGCAAGGCCTTTCGAAAACAAGTCAAAGCTACAGAACAAGACATGGCCCTCTCCAGATACATGAACATCCATCATGTTTCTACAAATATTGTAAGAAAGAAAACTCAGGACAAAGAGTCCCCCTGGTGGGGCTACACACAGGACACGGTACTACCGCTTCATAACTGTGTGACCTTAGAGCAAGACCCTTAACCTCACCTGTAAAATGAGACAAGGCTTTGAAAGGATAAAATGAAATAATTTGAATATCCTTTGAAAAGCTATGAAAGTAAATCATGAACAAATATTTATAGAATACATCATTCTATTAAAAAATAATATAGTGTAGAGGAACCTACTATGTGTCAAGTTTAAAACACAATCCTTGGGGGCCAGCCCAGTGGTGTAGTGGTTAAGTTCACACACTCTGCTTTGGCGGCCCCGGGGTTCGCAGGTTCAGGTCCCGGGCGCAGACTTGCTCACCGTTTATGAAGCCATGCTATGGCAGGTGTCCCACATGTAAAGTAGAGGAAGATGGGAACCATGGATGTTAGCCCAGGGCCAATCTTCCTCAGCAAAAAGAGAAGGATTGGCAACAGATGTTAGCTCAGGGCTAATCTTCCTCCCAAAAAAAAAAAAAAACCACAGTCCTTGCCCTCATGGAGTTGACAAGCTAGGTGGTAAAGCAAATGTGACTAGATACAGGAAAAAACAAACAAAAATGAGACAACTGGTTTTCTTTGCCCATTATTTCCAGGTTACAAGTAATGTTGACATAACTATATTTGTAATAAAGCACTTCTTTTGCCTTTTGAAATTTTTTCTTAGGGTAAACTTCTAATTTTAAATTATGTCTATATTTTACTGGTTTAAAATATAGGTCTGGATATCTATTGCTATAATGATTAATCATTCCCAAACTAAGTGGCTCAAAACAATAACAATCACTTTTTTATTATTCTTCGCAGTTCTGGGGGTTGACTGGGCTCTTAGGTGATTGCAGTGGGCCAAAAGCTAGTGCCAGAATCATTTCAAAGGCTTCCTCAGTCACAGGTCTGCTGAGGCCACAGTGACGCTGGCTGTGGACTGAGACTTCAGCTAGGGCTCTCGCCCAGAACACCTATACATGGCCTCTCCATGTGGCTTCCCCATGTGTACTCCCTGCTTCCTAAAAGCAAGCACACCAAGAAATCCATGCAGAAGCCATATCACGTTTTATGGCCCAGCATCAGAAGTCACATAGCATCACTTTGGCTGTAGTCACAGACCCACCCAGATTCAAGGGGAGTGAACATCATTCCTTCCTTTCTATCAGAGGAGTGTCAATGTCATATTGGAAGAAGAGTGAGATGATGGAAGATCATGCTGCAGCCATCTTGGAAAATACAATCTACCAGAAGGCATAATAAGCAGAATTCAAAGGTGTATTATACCATGATGAAAATGTGTTAAATATATGTACATATGAGCAAAAGGAATATACAAAAGAACGAAGTCACTATCAGACCACAGCATTGGGACAAAAGAGTCGCATCATTCTCCCAAATGTCTGTTTTCCTCACTCACGATCCCAGATTGTCTGTGTTCCCCAGCGTGGCCAGGCTGAAGAACTCAAGTGGGGAATAAAGGAACATAAGCCCTCATGGTGGTTTAGGGCCCTCAATGGATGATTAAGAGGTTGGGCCTTTGTTCTTTAGATGACAGGAGGCCAAAGACATCCACTGAGAAGGTCAGTCTGTGTGAGGAAGTGTTTTAGGAAGAAGCTTAAACTGGGTGGGGAATGGCGGCCCTTAAGAGAAAGACAGTAGCTCAGACTCCCTAGTGATAGACTAACTGATTGTAGAGGAGTGAGGGCCTAATGAAGGGTGGGAGCAAGAAGGAAGGAAGTAGAGGAAGTCAGAGACATTCCACAGAAAGAGGGAATGAGGTTTGGAGACCAGAGAGTTGTGCAATGAGATGGAGAAGGGGGAGCCAAGGATAACTCCAAGTTTGCCAGCCCAGATAACTGGGAGATTCTGTGAATCACTCACTGGCCTAAATGGGAAGGTCAAGGAGGGTCAGGGAGCAAATATCAGGGTAAAAGATGGGAAATTTGTTTTTTTCCACGCAATCCTTTCCTAGTGTGTTTTGAAGAAACATACATAGAGATATGTTTGCTAATCCATGTTAATCTTGCTCAAGATATCAACTCTTCATTTTCAAAATTGTTACGCCTTTGTGCCTTTGTCTCTCACTCAACATTTTCTTGTATATTCCTCACTGAACAATTTCTACTTGTATTTCATGTCCCAGCTTAAACACCCCTTCCATGGGGAAGCCTTCCCTTGCTCCCAGACTAAATTAGATTCTCCTGTTATACACACTCACACCACACTGCAGGGCTCCTTCCCAGCACTTAGCACATTCCGCATTATTTAACTATTTGTAAAAGATGTTTGTGCCAGTTTTCCTCACTAGAACATGACTCCACTGGGAAGCAGCTGCATCCAACGTGTCTCCCTTGGTATCCCCAGTGCCACCCTCTTTGCCTGCCACACGGTAGGTGCTCAGTAGCTGTTGGCTGAGCGACTGACCAGCTCTGCCTTCTGAGTGTCTTGGGCTAGCTTTTACTAATTTAAATACCTCCAGGGTAGGAAGGTCAAAGTACAGGAGGCCAAGTGGTGAGCGCTGGAAATTACAGCATGAGCCCATCGAAAGCAAATTCTCAATAAAAACAAAACAGCAACAAAGCAAAAGATAACACTGTGTACTGAATAAAACATAGTTTCACTTGCCTCCAGCTCACAGGCAATCTTCCAACACAGATACAACTGTGTTCTCCCAGGTAGAATTGCCACCTATATTAGGAAAGAGTGGATCACTGAACATTCATGCCTAATGAGTGATCTTCCAGAGGGCACTCAGACTTAATATAATGACCTTCATTATCACTGTTTTAATGTGAATTCTAAACATCAACAAAGGACGCTATTTATATCCTGTTCCCATATGTCATCTACCGCCCCTTTCTACAACCCTCTTCCATTCACTGAATATAGGACCTGTACAGAAACTTAGGCATCACCCATTCCAATCCATCCATTTTACAAATGAAGAAACTGGGGCAAATGACTTACTTGCCAGGTCACACAACCAGTTATTAAAGATATGGAGATATCTGATAAGAACTCAAATTCATCTAAGTGTTGTCCAGTGCTTTTCCCAGGTCACCACAGTATCTGCAGTGAAGCTTAAGGTAACTTTTGGAACTGAAAGTTTCTAGTATGAAAATGCTGGGTACTGAAATAATTTGTGTCATGTATCTATTCTAATATAAAATATAGATATGCGTATGAATAAACATTCTCACACATTGCTTTTCTTTAATTCTGAGCATGACCCAGACAGGGATCCGAAATTGATCCCTTGCTAATCAGGAACAACTAAAAGGCAAAGATTTAATGACAGAAATTGTTTATAGTTGGCCATAAATAATGCAGTAATGGAATATTTATTGATCCCAGATTCAGTATCTCACTTGAGTGATCATCTAGGAAATGCCTGCCACTTTCCGAAGCCTTACACACAAACGCAATCCACCCTATTAACAGAATGTGCTAAAGCACAGAGCCAAAAATTGACTGAGCTATCTGGACACTCCAGGCTGACTCATTTGCAAGATGGTTCTTTTCTTAGATTCCCAGGATAGAAAAGACATAATATTAGTTTTTGTACATTAAAAAAGAAATGATGTGACCTTGCTTCCTGTTACTGCTGTCAAGCTGAGGAAAAGAGAGAGGTGTCGAAATGGCTCGAAATTTAAGTTCATTTCATGGCCCATCTGTCTCACCAAGTACCAGGACTCCTCCTCTGAAGACCCTCAGAATCCCAGCACACTGTGCTTTGTTTGCATTTTAATTTCCTCAGAGTTCTAGAAAAGATCCAAACCTACAGCCTTGATGCCTTTTCCCCTCCCCTGGACCTCCCTAGCACAAGTACCAAACAGAAACCAGAAACCACCTTGCCGCCTCTGTTTAATCACAGAAGGATGATATTTCAACATAACCAGAGGGGCCATTTGTGCTTTCTCTTTTACTGCATTTTTACGAGGAGCAATATATTTTCTTCCTTTCCTCCCCTGATACTGTAACAATCTTTCCTAAGTTAAATATGTAACAAATTTCTCCTATGGCTTTATTCCCAGGCTCTTTTTAAACCATCATTAGATATCTTCATGCTGTTTGACAGTTATTCCTCATCAGTGTGTTACCTCAGATAAGGCCTGGAGTAGACGGAGGTGGACAGTGTGCAGAGCGAGAGGAGGAGTGCTGAGGAGCCAAGGGGGTGGCTGGACCCTCCCATGGTAGAGTCTGGGCAGCACAGGGTGAGAGCCAGGGAACCAGAGACGTACACACTTGAGAAGCAGAGTTCATCCCACTTGTCTTTGTATCCCCAGGACCTAACTCTTTTCCAAGCACAGCCAAGTTCCTTGGAGGATATTTGGTGTAAAGAAAGCAGAGAGAGAAGAGAAGGTTATAGGAGAAAAGGTAGCAGAGGAAAATAGAGGGGGACAGGGAAGAGGCTAAAGGTTGGGAGACGTTCAATGGAGAAAGAAGATAGATGGAAATCACCACACCAGAGAGACATTTGGAGATATCTTCCATTCATTCGTTGATTTGATCCAAGACGAGATATGCATAATGATGGCAAAGGCTTCCTCAAGAACTGCAGCTACTGAAGAGAATGACAGTCTGCAGAGCAGCCCCTGAGGCCTAAGACCACGCTCTGCAGTGGACACAGGCAGCTGTGACCAAGGAGCACTGTGGCAGGCAGGAAGGTGGCCTCAAGGGAGAGGGCACAGGGCTGAGCCACACTGCCAAAGGTGGTGGTCACTAGACTGGGGGAAATGTGTACCATAATAAGACTGAGCCATCAGCCATGATATCTGGGAGGAAATTATATTGGCCAAGAAAGAAACACACTTAACTTTTCTAGTAGTTGTAATTATGTGGATTTAATTGATCACATTACTGAGCTTATCTGAAAGACAAGGAAACAAACTGGGATTAGATGCTGGCTACAGTCATAGCCGCTGTGTGTCAGCTTTAATTTGCAACCATTCTCTTTGACACATGGTCCTTGTGGTGTTGAGCAAGAATTGGTAAGCCTTCTAAGTGCCTAATTCATATGACTTTTGTGGATATGTGGACCTCACCTAATGCACCATTAAAAAAAAAACAGACAATTGAGCTATACTTAAGTCCCTGTAGGTAACAAAATTGTATAGGGTAGTGCTATTTTGGCACTTTTTATTTTGGGTGTCAATCCAGACATGTAAATGGATGCAAAATCAATCACAGAAGAGGGAAGGAATATTTCGATCAATTTTTAGAGAATAATCTAATTCAGCCAATATTTCTTGGCAATCATGTATACTGCTGCCCACAGGGTTATTTCCTGAGTTAGATTTCCCAACAGGTTCTAATATTGCATATTGTAAATGGTGATGGTCTGTTTATAATAGAATGAAGTGTCACCTGCAGAGTTTTCTCAGCTCTTTGAAGGGTTTAGGATGCAGCTTGGAATAGAGAAAATACCTTACTTGAAGTCAAAAGAGCTGGTTCTACTTCAGGCTTTTCCACTAACCGGTCTTGAATGTGATCTTGGACAAATCCCTTCATCTGGCCAGGCCACAGTTTCTTTATCTGTGAAATGAAAGAGCTGGATCAGATGATCTTCAAGAACTCTTCCAACTCCAGCATCCTTAGATCCAGAAACAAAATAAGGAACAATATTAAAACCCACAAGCAAAACCCCAGAAAGCATAGAAAGGGGGTCATCTTTGTAATGTCTCTACTTCTCTGCCTTGGAATTCACAGCATTGACCAAGATTGTGATAGTAATCACCGGTTCCCATAATTATGTAACACAGGTGCTCAGGAAGACAGCCTTTGACATCTGAAAACCTAGAGTAGAACGGGAATGCACGCAAACAAGAGTCCAACAACATCCTGACCTTCATCCATTCTGCCTCAACCAGTAATAGGCACTGGGGTGAGGAAGCAGGAGGGTAAAGATGACATGAGAAACACAGAAAACAGACGGCAGAGCACAGCCAAGGCCCAATTTTTTTGGTTTGTTTAACTTCACTTTTGTTTTGTTTTTTTAAATAATTTTAGACTTATGGAAGAGTTGCAAAAAGAGTATACAGAGTTTCTTTAGACCCTTCACCCAGCTTCTCCTGATGTTAACGTCTTGCATAACCATAGTACAACTATCAAAACCAAGAAATTTACATTGGTTCAATGATATTTACTAAACTATAGATTTTGTTCAGATTCCAATTTTTCCACTAATGTACTTTTCTGTTCCAAGATCCAAACCCAAAGGCCTGATTTCAACTGGGGCAATTTAAGATTGTCTTTGCATGTAACAGGACAGATAGAGTTCTTAAGTCATAGGATCCCCTATAAATTAACCTCTGTGACCACCAAAAAAGACTTGCTCAATCTTATTTATCTCTGTAATTCCCAGCCTGGGAACAGTCCCTGAAACATAGAGGCTCAAATGAATGAATGGATGACTAAGAGACCAGTTGGAAAGTCTTACCTTCATTCTTATAGAACAAAAGCCAATATGACCTGTTTCAGGGGATTCTTCTAAATATTTCATTTTCCCTTAATTCCTGAATTCTCTTGGTTACTCCAATATTTGCATATGTCATGGTTTCACTAGAATTAGATGTGAACTATTAAGAATTCTGGAGACACAGATGACAATCCCACTACTAACTACCTCCTGCCCCAACCCAGAAAGTTAGTCTAAATACTCTTACCTGTGTTCTCTTAAGCATATTTCATCATCATACTTACTATACTATCCCGTAATGAACTATGCAGTCTAGAATAAACTTCTGAGTAAGAGTTTTTTCATCTGATTACACCAAGTACCTGACACATGTTAGGTACTTAGTAAACACTTATTGAATAAATGCATCGTAACCTTTCATCAGTATACCAACCTTACCTATACACCAACATTAAACATGTAAAATGCTTTAAATTAGCATCATTGATGCTAATAATTAGCAAACTAAGAAAAATTGTTCATGGGCCCAGCCCCATGGCTGAGAGACTAAAGTTCCGTGCATTCCACTTCAGCGGCGCTGGTTTGCAAGTTCAGATCCCAGGTGCAGACCTACTTCACTCACCAGCCACGCTGTGGTGACATCCCACATACAAAACAATAGAAGAATGGCACAGATGTTAGCTCAGGCTAATCTTCCTCAAGCAAAAAAAAAGAGGAAGATTGGCAACGGATGTTAGCTCAGAGTGAATCTTGCTCTGAACAAAAAATTGTTCAGTGGAATATATTGTCAAATTTCCATTCTCTGCCTCATGAGAAAACTGAATTTGGGGCCCATGTTCTCCAGCAAACCCTTAAGAGAAAGTTTATTCTATAACCAACTAACAGATCTCTGACCTTCCTTTTCCATTCAAGGCATATTTCTGACTTACAACAAGTATATTTCTGGTTTTTTTTTTTTTACATGTTTGGTAGATTTGTCCACTAAAGAGAGAGCTCGTTTACTTTGACTGTGGCCCTAAAGTACTTAAAACACTGCCACATGCTATACGCTACTCAATAAAAAACTGTCATTGGTGTAATCAAAAAAGAGCAGAGACTACAAAAGCCATTCATTGCCATGCTTCCAATGCTTTATGACTACTTCTTCAAACCATCATTCATTCTCACACACAGTGACTTGTGCAAATCCGCATTCTTCCCTATGTCAGGTACCAACGCCCTCTTGACTTGACCTACTGGGAGGCAGCGCCTCATGGTGGAAGTAAAGATGTTTAAAGAGTTTTAAATCAGTCAGCTAGTGGATAGGACAGAGTTCTGAGTAATCAAAGATAACTCATCCTACATACATGTGTATTCACACTGTAAGCAAATCTGTCTACAATACAAACACAAAACAAGCCATATCACTGTGGAGAAACAGAGCTAGGAAGGCCCTTGTAGAGGGTAATACGGTATACTGGGGAGGTAAAGTGGCTCACCTAAGATGACATTATTAAAGTCCCAGTTAGCAGTCTAAGTATTTCAGAATGTAAATCGTTGGACTGGTTCTTCTAAAAAGCAGTGCTTCAAAACTGGATGCCAAAGGTGGCAGCAGCAGGTATCGCAAATCAGATCATATTGTTCCCTTGCTTGAGACCTTTCAATGGATTCCAATTGTGCTCGGGGGCCAACCTCATTGGCATGATTAACAAGGGTTTTGGTGCTCTGGGCCCTGCTTGCACTCCAGCCCCATCTCTCATCATCGCCTCTCGTACTACGCAGGCTCCCATCCCACTGTCTTAACTGCAGTCATTCTGTGATGCCTGGTCCGTGTTCCATGTCGTCTTCAGCCCCTGTTCCCACTGTTAGGCCCCTGTCATTCCCTGTCCTCTATGCTCCCATCTCACCCTATGATTCCCACATTAGACTGCTTAGCCCAGTGTTGAAATTAGCCTGTTTTCTCCACAAAATAATAAATAACTTGAGAGAGGCAATCATGTCTATATGATTCATGGCTTTATTCCCAGCACCTTGTACAGTGCCTGGTGCATTATAAGTAATAAATAAATATTTTTTCGATGAATAAGTACATTTAAAGAAGGAAATAAACATTCCTGTTATAAGCTGATAATAAATAAATATCTCATTAATACAATTTTCACCTTATATGAAAATAACACTATATAGGTCTAAAACCAAAACCACATAATATTTTAGAATGGCTGGTTTGCTATAAATAGAAAATCAGTTATTATCATTATAATTGTTCTTAAGCACCAAGCTATATCTATGTCCTTTAATCAGACTAAAAAATAACTATATCTACCCACTCTATTCCCTGCAAAATGATATTCAGAATGCAATTTCAACATGCTGTGTCCTTAGAGCTCTGATCCACTAATTTTGTATTTGCAGTCATTTCTATTATAGTTAAAAGAGAATGCTTTCAATTCCCAGCCCCTGGGTACTGGTACCCAGATAATGTGCCATTGGAGCCCATAAACCTTCTTGCTAACCCTCGGAGTAAGTAGCCTGTGCCACCCAGTATATGCAGTCTTTCTGCTCTAAAGATTTCCCATATAAAATGCTTTATAAAGCACAGTGGCATTTTATACATATAAAAGAGTTAAACTTTTATTCTTGTAATATTCCAGAGTTTTTCTGAGGGGACCACATGACAATAAAGCCGTCTTTCCTACAAGTATTTACATCTCTTGTCTTCTTCTGCAAGCGAATAAAGGATTGCCTTTGGATCCCTGCCAGAATAAGCCTTAATTGATTTTTTTCAGGTGTTTCCTACTGCCATAGCAACCATAATCAAATATCTTTTCATGAATAGCCTTGTCAATTGCAATATAATATTCTCACTGAATACGGTTTCCAGTAGTCTTTCTGCCAAGATCTCTGGAGCTTTCTCTTTCTTGACCTAACATTTCCTTCAGGATCCTATGCCCCATGGAAATAATATATTTAAATAGATTGCATGATTATTAAAATGAGAACCTCCTATGAGTTCCATCAGTAATGACACACACACAAAAGATAAAAATAGATCATGCTTTCAAGGGTAAATAGATATTTTAATACTGGCATGATTCGTCAAATATCTATAACCCCCCCTCAAATCACTTTGGAAGACATTGTTTCATTTTGTCTTTTTCTCTCCAGAGAAAAATCATTACTCATCTTAAGAGAGAACATCTTGTCAAATGTTGCAGTTCAACAAAATAAGGAAAACATCTCTGCCAAAATGCAGCAAATGTGATTACACAAGGCCAAGGAGAAGCCCATAATTAGATCATTACCATGGAAACAACCTAATTACATGTGTAAAGCAGTGAGGGCTGAGTTGCAGATCTGAATATGTTAATACCATTGTCTGTGTTATAATATTTCTGCTACTTAGCCTTCCACAAGTATAATCATATAAGCCATATAGATAAATCCCAATTCACTTTAAATGAATGAAAAAATACTGCACAATTATGTGAATGGAGTTCAGGGATAGTTACTCTCTTTATTAGAAACATACACCTATGCCCTTAAATGAGAAAAAAATGTTGTGTGTATTAATAATACATGTACATTAGCATGTAAATGGCTGAACGGTTTTAAGTATGCATTCTGGAATTTCACACTGTGCAAAAATTATTTATAAGGATAACCAAAGTTAGGGCAAGGTAATTAAATTTTTTAAACCATATATTCTTTATTTATACCAGGGAAAAATTTTATATGGTCTACTCTGAGTTATTTTGAGTAACTAAGGTCTCATTTGATCCCTGAAGGCTAAAATGTGAGCGTCCATTTATGGTTCAAGCCACAGTCAAAGGTATAAGCCACATCCCCAGAGAGCAGTGGAGAGCCTACCTAGAATAATTTTATTAATATGAGAGCCTATTTACTTTTTTAAATTATCAAATCTGAATATTTGTTCCTAACTGCCTTTTAACACTATTTACAAAAAATATTCTTGTATTTGAATTTCTTAAGCATCTTCCACTTTCTGTCCTTGCTTTTCTCAACTAGACCCTCCTCTTTCAGTCCCTGCAGACACCGGCTGCCACTTGCACCACAGCCAGATATTTCTCCTTCCCTGCGGAAGTTACAAGCAGGGATTTGCTGAGCTAGTCTCTGACCTCCCCACCTCTCCTAGAAACAGCATGGCTTCCAGAGGTGAGGAGTGCAAAAGAGGGGATATTGCTGATGCTCCTCACTGTCTGCCAGACACACACACACACACACACACACACACACACACCCCTGGGAACAGAGTGGGAGAAGGGCAAGTCCATCAGCAGCTCAAGGGTCCTGGCCCCAAATAACAATGTCTTTCTTTGACAGAGGGACCAACAGGTGTGGCACACGAGCAGGTAACCAGCTCTGGGAACAGAGTCCATCAACACATGCACAGGATCTGAAGGAGAAATGGAACTCGATGGAAGGAAAATAGCTGGGCTTAAATCAGGCCTTGCCTCTGTCTTTGGATTGTCACCTTGTGTGAATTACTTTCCTGCTGGGCCCTCAACTTTCTCCTCTCTGTAAAGCCATAGGATGGAACTCTATGAGGTTTAGGTCTTCTACAAGCTCTAACATTCTGATTCTACGGCTGTAACACAGGCAGAGCCAAGCCCTGCTTCCCGCCTTCCCTCCCACATTCAGCCCGGGTGGTCCCAGGCCGGGATGCTGGGCTCACTCAGGCTCCTCCTCCCTTTACGGTCCAGCAATCCAGCCTATAAAACACACACATTACTGGGATAGGGAGAAGGAGCCTGAGATGGAGACAAGATTACTATATTTGGGCTGAAGCAAATCACATAACCTCTTTAGGCATTAATTTTCTTCTCTGTTGAATGATGGCAGTGAGAAGGGCATCTGGAGGGGGTGGTGCATGAAGGGATCTCTACAATCCTTTCCAGCTGTTACATTCTATGAGGGAGATCAATTTTCTTTACGTACTTCTTTCATCAGCTTCCTCCTATGCTCAAAAGCCTTCAGTGACTCCCATTTTCATAAATCCCAAGTACAAAAGCAACTGCTTTTCAGAACACCCTTTAATCCAGCTACAGTGGTCTTGCCAGATCTTGTTTTCTTCTATACCCTTTTCCCACAATCTCTTGCCCCCAACTCACTGGTCTAGCCAGGTTTTTTGTTTTGTTTTGTTCTGTTTGTAAGGAAGATTAGCCCTGAGCTAAGATCTGATGCCAATCCTCCTCTTTTTGCTAAGGAAGATTGGCCCTGGGCTAACATCCGTGCCCATCTTCCTCTACTTTGTATGGGATGCCGGCACAGCATGACTTGAGAAGCAGTGTGTGAGTGCCCGCCCAGGATCCAAACCTGCAAACCCTGGGCCGCCGAAGCGGCATGCACGAACTTACCTCACCTCTACACCACCGGGCCTGCCCCCTAGCCAGGTTATCTCACGGATCCACACATCGCTAATCCCAGTTTTCCCCTGACCTCCACACTGCTTTCTTACTCATGAGCCTGACACATGGTAGGCACTCAATAATTGTTTGTGGCTGGACTGTTGAACCACGCTCTCCTCCACCATCCAAATCCCATCCCGGTTTTCAAGGAACAGATTAGGCCTTACTCCATCTGGGAGGCTTGCCCTGGTCCCTCTGAATTGCATAATCATGTTCTCGCCTAATCCACAGAATTTATGTTGTAACACACCATTTAGGACATACAGTCATGACCTCTTAATCGCTGTTAAAAGTGTGTGAAAAATTTAATCTACTCATTAAAGCAGATATTCTGAAGACTAATAGCAAGTCTTCTATTTTTTCATAATTACTATACCAGATAACCCCACATGAATTCTTGATGGGTACTTAGGAAATATTAAATCGATAGGCTGGGAGGTACTCCGAGAACATTTCCTCTACCAAGGATGAACATCACCCTTATCATACCATCTCCACTTGGCAAAATGCTCATTTTTCAAGAAAAAACTCAAATGCCAGCTCAGTGTGGCCTTTTCTCTACACTGCTAGGCAGAACTTCTCTTTTCATATATATGTCGATTGGCATTTGTCATGAGGCTATAATTATTTGTTTACACATCTGTCTCTCCATCTAAAAGAACGAATTCTTTTCCTCCAAGAAAGGAACCAAATTTCACTTTTGTTGTAACTCCATGCCCAGTACAACTCCCATAATATAATAAACATCCAATAATGTTGAATGAATGTACAGAATGAATGCACATACCCTTTAGGAAAAGAGTGAACTCTTTCTTTGCTCTCTCTGAAAACCATAGAACCAATTTTTGACAACTTGAGATGAAGGACTAATGTGATGCTTGACATCCAGTTTATAAGTTCATGATCTAAGTTGTATAGAGGGTCAGGGGACAGAATTATCCATAGGTTTCTGGTATCTATGCCAAGTCTTCTCCTCAATTACCTTTAATAGTTCTAAGTTGGCTATGCCTTATACTGCACTCTGTGGCTTTTGAAATCCACATTCGAGAATCATGAAGTATTTAAAAACCACCCTTAAGAAATTAGCATAGTTAATATATTAGAAAGTGCAAAGAATGTGCTTGTTACAATATCTTCTCCTGGGGTGGTCCATAGATTACCATGAGACTTAAATTGCTCTTTTAACACCACACATGTACCTCTCATCACTAGTATCTACCTTGAAGAATCATATGTTACTTATACTCTCTATTGGATGCACAGTCTTTGTGAGAACAGGGATAGTTTTAGACATCTCTTTGTTCTCTGCAGCACCTAGCACAATCATTTCTATGGGGCAGGGGCTAAGTAAACAGTTACTGTACAAATCTATTAGTGACCATATCCCAAGTTTCTGATAAATATTAAAACTGAGCAACATGAGAGAAATTACTCTTATCATAGTATCAGTAATGATTGTCCTGTTCCTGGGCAACTAGTTTGTTTTACATAATGATCTTAAAGAATTGTATTATCTCTTTCATTTCTTCTCTTAAAGTTGTCTACTAGAAACACTAGAACCAACTTGGTGGACCACTTGTAGCAAGTGCATGGGACTTCAAGGTATAATTTAATATACAAAAGCCTGTCTCCTTTTCCTACCTTTATTTTCCCTTTATCTAATTTTTCCTACTGATTTCAATTTAATATTATCTTGCTATATAGTATGCATCTATGTAAGCTCTTTTAAATTATTTTCAGGCCAAACAGGTATTCATGAACATAAACAAACAGATACACACACACAATAAATATAAACAAATAAATAACAAATATCAAATCTGAGATTTTCTTGATTAAATATTATTTACAGATTTTCTATTGATAAATTTCTTTAAATTGTCATTACTAAATCACAATTTTAATCACCCTATAGATTATTCATGATTTTGCTCATGCTTGAAAAATACTTTTTATTTTCCGTGTAATCGTCTGGCCTCATTACTACGCACTTCCAACTTAGCTAGTGGCTTTATGGGGGAGAAAAGGAGAATGAGAAGGTGGGTAATAATTGTTTTCAAGATTTCTTTTTACTTGAAGAGCTGGATTGCAATACTAGCTAACACTTATAGCACTTACCATGGGCTAGTACTGTACTAGGAACTTAACATCGTCATTTAATCCTCACAGCAACCCTAAAAGATGATTATATTATTATCTCATATTAGTAATGAGGAAACGGAGGCACTCAGGGGTTTGGTAACTTGCCCAATATCACACCTTGGGTAAATGACAGAACTGGGATTGAAACCCAGGCCAGCTGGCCCCAGAGTTGTGTTCCTAACAACTTTGCTACACTGCCTCAACTACTCTGAGTCTTCCAAGTCCTTAAAATGTCGGTAAGGTAGCATTGAAATATTAGCTTCCAGCATTGTCTGGAAACTATTACAAATAATAAGAAGGAATTGGCAAACTGGCTGATCACTTACGCCACTGCAAGTACAAGACAATTGTCCCCTCAAAACCCACTCTATTCCCCAAAAATAACATCTCCCAGACCTTGCCTTGCTTAGCCAAACAAAGCATTAACGGATAATGCTTTAATATAAGCTTTGTGGATTTTTAAGAAATCCAAATGCTGTTTAAGTGAAAGGGATTGAGAGAAGGGGGAATTTTATTTCACTCTCAGTAGCAAAATTATTCGTTGCCTCCTGCTATTAGAAGTCATTTGTTGTTTCAGTCAATACTGCCTGGAGCAGGCCTGGGCTTTATTTGCCATTTCTGTGTTTGAGCCCTGAAATGAGGTTATCGATTTATGATCGGTGTAACTCCTGGCTGACTCCTGGATGTTATGATACGCTAATATAGGGTCTTCAGGAAATCACCTGCTACCCCTCAAGGCAGGATCTACATCTTGTTCATTTTTGTGTCACTCCAGCATCTAGCACATAACAAACACTCAATAAATATATGCTGGCTGAGTGACTGGATTCATAAAGTATTCTTTGGGTATAGATTTCAAGTTTCTAATGGATAAAGACTTTACCACCTTATACAGTGCTAACATTGAATAACACAGATATGATCGAATGAATGAACTATTTTTAGTTTTACCATATAAGGTAAATGGTAAAAATGGTTTATGTGTTACTGAAGTCATATGTTAGAAAACACATAAAAATAAAAGCTTTGCCAATAACAAAAATTTGTTTCAAACTCCATAAATCCTATTTCTTAAAAAACCAACTTCTTTATAATTCATTAACTAGTGATTTGGCTTTTTTTACTTCCTCAGCAACACAAGTGTATTGAGTTCTCACATACTCCCTATTTTAAACTTCATCACCTTAAATACAAAGTGACTCCTACGTATATGGGTCTTAGAAACATAAAAGACATTATATATTTCTCTGGGACAAACGTTAAAAGATTTCTGTTATTTTGTTTAACTGTAAACGGCTAATTATGATGCCATTCAGAGGAGGTTTCACAATAATGAGTGTGAATGGGGTGAGAGAAGGCAATCCCAGCTCGCCTGGAACTAAGATCCAGAAATATCTGGCATTTAGCTTTAGAAGAATCTCCTGTCCATTCAGCTGTTCTTATCCACCTGGTGATTTATATGGTGGATGAAGACCCTTCTAAAAAATTTCAAACCATATTCCCAATTGGGGATCAACTGCCTACCGAAATGCAAGGAGGACTAAGCATGGTAGGAAACAAAGGAAGCCACAGTGCCAGGAGGATTTTGCAGAATTTCTCAGGGAAGGTGTTCCCAAGAGGAATGTGACAGGCGTGACAAGCCTGCCTCAGCCATGGGACTGAGAGTGAGGTGTGAGAGGGGATCCAGGTACAATGGCCAGTCCTACTGCTGCCCCTCACAGCCCCACCACCAGAGCTAGACTTATGAACTACACCATGTTCCCCACACTTCACAGGGGCCCCTTTAGCTGGGTGTAATGGCGAAACCAGGAAGTTGTTCCCTTCTCACTTCGCAGAAGACTGCCACCCTGTGGGCCATGAGCAGGATGGCTTTGGGACCAGGCTGCTGAGCAAGGATCTGCATCTCAGATGGGCAGAGGCTGGTGGGGAGAGCAGCAGTGATTCCTGGTGAGGGGAGCCCCAGGGACTGGATCCGGGAGGGCATGTAAGTTACCAATTGTGGCCCACGGAAATACCTGGGGTGGACATGGAAGGGAATGACCTGCCTGTCTGAGTGAGTGGAGCTTATGGCCAGCAAAATATGTCTTTATCCACTACAAAATTCAAGTTTAACTCTAAATGTGAAACCACCCCTACCTGTATGCTAGAGAAACCTAAGAACATTGTTTATAAATTCCTCTATAAGAAAAAATAGAAATAAAGTTACAAATTACTATGTAACCTTGACTGGCATCATGCTTTATGGTTTCACAAACCATGTCTCATTTCTTTCTTAGAACAACTCTGTGAGGAAAACAGAACAGGCATTATCCCTATCTCATAGATGAGGAAATTGAGGATCAGAGAGGCCAAGAGATTTGACCTTGATGGTATAGCTCATGTAACTCCATTGGCCATATAGTTCCACAAATCAAGAATCTCTGTTATTCGTTCACTGAACCTCAAAGCAGTAATCACTTGTCCCAGGAGTTCATGAGCCCTGGTAAACCACGATGTTACCGTGGGGGACTAGCTGGAGAAAAGGTGTGCCTGCCATTCCAACAGAGGCGTGCAGGGACCAATGCACCCCCGCACTTATTACTCTCGCAAAGCAGTTTGCGATGGTGTCTTTCCCTGTCCTTTGCCTCCGTTGTCTTCTGACTCTACTTCTCCTCCTGCTTCTCTCTCCAGACAGGCACCAAGGCTGTCCTGCGGTGGCTGGTGCTGGGAGCGTCGTGGTTACTTGGAGAAGGAGGAAAGAGAGGAGAGAGACACAGAGGCGGAAGGACATGAGACGAGCCAGAGAGCAGCGTGGCACTGGCAGAAGTCCCACCCACCTCTCCTCTCTCTATTCCCCTTAAAAACATTCCCAGAATCGTTCCCTTTTTAAAATCTCATTTAGCCAAAATGTGTAAATACAATTAACCAAACACAGTCATGTACTTACTGGATAAAGAAAGCCACAGCAGTTTTTTTTATTTTTTTTATTTTTTTAAGTCAGCAAACAACACAACCCATCTGCACGGCCAGCCAAAACAAAAACCAGGGGTATAAGACCCCATCAACTTTTCAGAATTAAATGCGTTTTGAGAATTTTCTTTTTCCCCATTTTCAGAGCCCTTCCCACATCTTCTCTGCGTTCCTGTGGAAGCCAGTCCACCAAAAGAACTCAGCCAGGCCAGGCAGGGAGCCGTGCAGGCAGTAAGAGCATCGCTCACAGTCCGGTCTGCCCCAGCGCTCTCCTCGGGACTGGAAGACAGCGTGGAGGGGAAGTACTTTCCAACTGATTTTTCTGTCTTAGAAAGAAAAGCAGAGAAAATGAAGGTTGCCAGAGGCAGCGAGATAGGCAGAGACAGCTTGGCTCCTAAACGCTGCAGTGAGAGGTTTACATCGGGGTCAAGCAGAGCGCTTCTTAGTTTCTGAACAAAGGAAAAAGTTGTCCCCATCCTGGCACTCCATGACCAGGTGGAGGCCGCCTGTCTCTGCTCCCATAGTGCGGGCGATTGTACCCACCACGTGATAAAGGTCAGAGGTGCTGGTTACATAAGTCTGATTAAAGAGTCGGGCAAGTGCAGTGAGCTTTGAGGAGTGAATCAGAGCCAGCCCTCACCACAGCAAATTCTGTTCCTCAGAGATTTATGGAGTGCCTGCCACACACAAGGCAGTGTACCGTGAATTAAAATTTTAAAGGAATTCTCACAACCTCTGTTACCTTTGATGGATACCCCTGGCCATGTAGAGTTACTCTTGTTATCAAATGATTAGCTAGGGTCCAAAGAGATTCTGTGACAGGGATGAGGTAGAAGAGTCACTGAGCCTGGCTTGCAGTCGCCCACTGGATGAGCTGGACGAGTCTTTCAACCACTCGGCTCCAGTTCTTCCGCTATAAAGAAGGGGGTTGACCAGTTGTTTCTGTCAAAGACTCCTTGTACTTTGTTTTTTATCCTTTGTAGCTCACATTATTGAGTACCTGTTACGTGAAGTGGGTACTCATTTTACACATAGGGATATTTCTAACATTCTAGATTTCTTAAGGTCCCGTACTCTCAAAGCAACACCACGCAAATTTTATATTTAATTATAGTTCTATTAAATTATATATTTAATATATTTATATTAATTTATTTATATAGAATAAATAAGGGAAAAGTGAGCAATACTTTCTTTCCTTCCATCAGGCATTTCTTTAGGCCAAAACTGTCTCTTCTCACTCCTTGCTTTTAGTTTTACAGGGAATGTGGGGTCTGAGCCAGAGCACCAAGACTTGCAGAGGAATTTTTCTATTGTTGTCGTTTTGGGTTTTAATGTAAAAAAATAGTTGCAGAGAGAAGATACTTTTTATTTCACCCTAGGGGTGCCTCAGAAGGTAATGCAAGCTTTCCGCAAGTAGGAACCTAAAGTTCTCCTTTGTAAAAATCCATTGTCAGGGGCCGGCCCAGTGGCGTAGTGGTGAAGTTTGCGCATTCTGCTTCAGCAGCCTGGGGGGTTTGCAGGCCCAGATCCTGGGTGTGGACCTACACACTGCTTATCAAGCCACGCTGTGGTGGCATCCCATATAAAGTAAAGGAAGATGAGCATGGATGTTAGCCCAGGGCCAGTCTTCCTCAGCAAAAAAAAAAAGGGGGAGGATTGGCAACAGATGTTAGCTCAGGGCTAATCTTCCTCAAAAAACAAAAAAATCCATTGTCAGGAGATATATATATAGGTCTCAGCTGTTACCATACATTTGTGTTGCAGTTTGCATTTGTAAAGGATTTTATAATTATTTAGCTGACTCTGGTGATAACCTTCTAAATTAAAACTCAGTCTCCATAATGAATGTTTTGACTAAACTTGCCAAGTCCACTAGCAGGAAATGAGTGAAGACCTCTGGTTTGGAAAGAACCTTTCTGTGCGTTTCTAGCAAGTAAACTGTCATCACATTTAATTGAGATTTGAGAAATGGGTAGCAAAACAGCAGCGAACGATGGTATTTGCAAATTAGTTGAAGCCAAGTGAATTTTTGCCTGGAGTGCTCAGACTGAAAAAATAAATATAAGGAAAATCAGTGTTAGTGGAGAGAATGTTTCTTGTTTCCCTGTTGATTTTCCATGAATTAAAGTGCACATATTTGATTCAGCTTGGAAGTCCCTGTCTTTTTTGACTCTTTAAGGGAATCTGTCAAATTTGAAATAAGATGTGGATGTAAGATAAGATGTAGTAGAAACAATCCTTGAACTTACTCTACTGGTCAAGTAATGGCTCAAACTGTATCTTCTCATCCTTAGCCCCTAATATAGATTTCTTCTTATCCGGGGAATTATTTCAAATGTTTCCAAAGGGCGGGGGAAAAGCTTTTCAATTTTGCTCACTTTCAACTGTGATATGGGCAAAATCATCAATACCCATTTCCGCCAGTAATTGACACTCATGGTTATCAACAAGCCTACCCAGAGCTCTGCTCTCAGTGCATTCTTGTTGCGCTTTTATAAAATTCAAGTATGTGAGGTCAGTGCAAAGGTAACAAGCTTTGAAAGATTGTTAGACAACAAAGGCTTTATTTAGACATAATCACCTCTAACGTATATGTCTAGCAATCTGAGTTACAGATCAGTGCTCTCTATCCTGAGTGTAACATATGTTTAATTTAGATTTTTAGAGAAGTTGCCGTATACCTAATATTAATCTCTTTTTGAGAAAACATTTCATATATTCTAGATAACACACTAGAGTCTGTTTTGGCTTAATAATTACTTAAAATCAGACAAACTCTATTTCTATATTGCAATGTGATTAAAAACCCGTTTCTCTTTTTAGTTTTGCATTTTTGTAAAGGATATGCACACATATAACACACATATATATAAAGGTTAAAATTTTTTCTGATCATTCTAAAATTTTCTCTGATTATTCTCTACTTCAATAAGTTTTAGTAAATATTAAGCTTCAACAAATAATGAGATTTTTTTTCCTATGCCTAATTTGTTCTTGACTCCAATGGTAAACAAGGAAAAAAAGAACAGGTAATCCTTGTCACAATTGATCTAACATTTTTTTTTCTTTCTTTCTTTCCAAGGTCTGTGGCTGGATTCTAGAAAGGACTACATGGATAGTTTTATGATCAAAATTTTCACTGTGATTCTATTCAACTCTTTCAGCTTTTACATGGGGTATATATCTTTATAAAATCAAAATATGTTCTCATTCAAAATTAGGTTAATTTCCAATGCTGATATAAAAGTCTTCAAAATTTTCAATGCAATTTTCAGGCGTGGAGCTTCAAGAAACATTCCTAAGCTTGTGTGCTATCTCAGGTATGTGGACTAGTCATTTCTCCTACCTTCAATAGAAACAGAAAAAGAAAAAAGAGTTTCAGGAAAAAGAAAAAATGAAAGAGAAGTCTCATTTTTACATGTCAAAAGTAATTTTTAGCCCCTGAAAATGCTTTGAAAATGATCTAGGCTTTAAATTACCATAATTCTAACCTACCCCGTGTAGGAAAAGAAAAGCAAAAGAGAAAGGAATTATAAAAATCTTGGTGTCATATATTCTTACTTGAAGTGTTACCTCAGTTGTTGCCAATTCCTGCGTGACTTCCCAGCACCTCTGCGTTGCTCCGTCCCTATTCTTCTCTAATATGTTTCACATTGATTTTTTTTCTATTTTCTGCTGACTGCACAGTCTGAAAATGCTTTGACCTTAAAGTCAAGGTCAAGTTTGCATTCCTGGAGTAAACAAGAAAGAAAGATGGAGAAGAGGAGCACTTAAAACAAAGTCATCTAACCAAGAAAAAATTATGGAGCAAAAATACATCTCCTAAAAAAAAGAAAAAGAAAACGATGTCTGTCTTCTGGGATTTCTTTTTCTTCTATATTTGGCATTCAAGGTGAGGAATATTAATATAAGCTGCTGGTGAAAGGAATGAAATTTTCCCCCAAGTATTATTTGTGAAGGAACCAGTCTGGCATTAAATATTCTTATCACTATGTAGAATAATAGATCGGATAGAATGAAATTTCCAACCATGTTATTATGATCAGGTACTCTACTGGAAAAACAAGAACCAAACATTATGGCTCCAAGAAAAGTTTAAATGAATTAGTGCTGAAAAAATATGCTAAAAAAGCCATAAGTTTGAATAATCTTATAGAATTGTTGCAGGCTTTATAAAGACTTCATCTCTGTCTCAGGGCATAACTACAGTAATTTGACAGTTAACCGCTTAAAAAGATAGTATTTCTTGAAATATTCATAACTTTCCATTTATAACAAAGGCGGAAAAACAACCACACTCGTAAAAACGTATGTCTTCGTATCCTATCCTAGTCTGAAGCAAAGTTTCCACACAACTAAAGAAGGCATTTTAAAACTTCAGTATGACACATCTCTTGTGGACATGGTTGTCTCGTGCAAAGTTAACTCAGTTGGCTACCTGGGAGATGTACTTTTTTATAAAGGCCCTCCACTGAAATACTGTGTGCCCTCAGGCCTTTCCATTTAAAGTCAGGTTACACATAAACCTTTTCATTATCTGTGTCTTTATGATATGGTATGATGCGATGGCGTCCAGACCAGTTTTAGTCGTTGGTTTGCATTCACACAGACTGCCTCGGTCGGCTTAGACACACATATCCTGTCATACAGTGTGTCATAGGTCTCTATCCGTGGAAAGTACATTTTCACTAAGGCTAGAAACCCATGTGGTCTTTGGTGAACAATATTGGTGCCTACCCAGTATCCACTCCCTCTTCTTCCATTTTTTCGCAGAACTTAATTTTGTCTAAATATCTACCTTTTCCCAAGCATGGACCCCAATTCCAGGGTCAGCCTTAATAGAATATGGATAATGCCATTTTCTTTGCTCAAAATTGATTCAGGAATGGGAATGTGATACAACTCTGGACAAGGAGATGTGAGGAGAGGCTGTTAGGGAGATTCTGGAAAAAGAGAGAAGCATGAGAAGAGACTCTTCTTCTTCTGGGTATTATTGCCCATAAATGTGCTGCTTAGAACTGACACAGCCTTCTTACTACCAGTCTGAAGATGAAACAAACTCGAAGTACAGCAGATTGGAGAAAAGCTTAAAAAAAGAAAGAAACTTGATATCATTGAGGCACGGTATCAACCAGCCCTGAGGCCCATCCTACTTAGAATTTGGCTGTGTGAGACATTATTATTATTATTGTCATTTAAGACACTTGGCATCTGGGTTTTTATTATTTGCAGCCAGTAGCCCGCTAACCAATTTCTCTTGGCTTCCTTCAATTGCTTCTACCTTCTGAGCTTATGCCTTTCAGAAGAGAGATTCCAAAGCTATTGGTTTATGCTCTTATTTAACTTGAAACTTTCTGCCACAAACATAGGGAACAAGATAAACTTACAGAAAGTAAAATAAGATGATTTAACAATATGGGAATATTAATTTATGAAATGTATCTTGTAGGAGATGCTTGGCATTTCCTGGCAATGTTCCTAGCCAGTGGCAGGCTGCTGAGTAAAGATGTGAAAGACAGAGCATTCAAATGGCCATCATCTATACAACATGAGCTCACCCAGATTATGACCAGTTTATTAAATCTGATTGTCATGACAGAGGACAAACAAAATTCCAACTTATCTCCACAATCTTCTCAAACCTGCTGTCAGGTTTTTCTTCCCTGCCCTTCAGTGACATCTTGGGCAGATCTCACAACTTTTTGCTTACTTTCAGGTAGTGGAGAACTTTTCAGGAACTCCACAAGTCCAATCTAATCTAATATCAAAACTTCAATCTCTCCTCCAAGTCAAAGCTTCTCTCCTTCTCCCCAACTCAGGTCTGTTTGTGGATTTTTGTTTGTTGTCAAATGCCCCTTTGTAGGACAGATGCTCAAAACATCAGAGACTCACACAGACAGCATTTCCTGATGCTTGTAAAACATTCTCTGGCTAGTCTCTTGTAAGATGCTCAACTCTCGCTCCTGGAGAATCCTTGGGATCCCTCCACCCCAGCAAGCATCCCACTTGTGTGAGGTCCTCTCAAGATAACTTGTCCTATCTTCCACAGCATCCACTTGTCCCCCGGGGAAAGGAACACATCCTTCCCCACTATATTCTCAAACTGCGGGCACAGTCGCCTTCTGGCCTCACTCTGCCGCTCTGTATAACTTCAGCCCTCCTATGCCTTCTGATTTCTCCTGAGAAGAATCAGGAGCCAATCCCCATGCTGCCCAAACCCTAGAGCTAGCGGTCCAACACTGTAGCCATTAACCACGAGTGGCTTTGAGCACTTGAAATGAGGCTAGTCCAAATTGAGATCTCAAAGACTTAGTACAACTTAGTACAATAAATTGAGTCTAACAGACTTATTTCTAACAAATAAAAGTAAAATATGTCATTGCTAGTTTTTATACTGATTATATTTTGGATATATTGGTGTATTAAAAAATATCATTCAGATTAATATCATCTGCTTCCTTTTACTTTCTTTAAAATGTGGCCACTAGAAAAAATCAAATTATAACATGGCTCACATGATATTTCTATTGATTGGCACTGCTCTAGAGGCTTGCCACTCAAAGTGGGCTCCAGACCAGCGATGGCATCACCCAGGAGCCTCTGGGAAATAGAGATGCTCAGGCTGACTGTAATGCTCAGAATGGGCACTTTAACCAGATGCCCAGGTAAAGCTCTGATCTAAAGCAGTACTACCTCACTGAGGACTGACACTCCGTGCTGATCCTTGAACAGTCTGTTACCAATTTGTGACAAAATAAGCACAGAAATTAAGAGTTCTGTTTAGAAATTCTTATAGCAATTTGAGGTTACCATACAAGGTGTGTAATCAGTGAAGATTTTTTTATTTGGTTTTTCTAGAAATTTGGTTTTATTAAATTTTACCCAAGTATCAGTCCATTGTGAAAGATTGCTCTAGAGGACTCGTTTTAGACACTCCCAAGAGATTTCTCACACCCTGTAGGACAGCATCTTCCCTGCTAGGAAGCGTCTCTCTCCTCACTATCTTTTCTTGAAAAATGTTTCCTGCAGTCTCCTCCCTTGACTTGAGATGAGGGCATATAGCTGCTTGCCCTCCCATGCCACAGTGCTCTCTATTCCTACAAATATCCTTGAAGGAATTATCCTCTAATGAATCTCCAGGTTGTTAAATGTGTTCTTTGAATGACAATAGTTGACAATGGGGCCACATCTTCTCATGTCCTAGAAGGAACGTATCTAGTGCCTCTCTTTAGAATGTGAAACCACTGTCACTAATTACGCTCAGTTTTAGACTTTAACCTAAATTCCAAAGCAATAAGAAAATTCCCATTCCATATGCTATCAAGGCCAAGACTCAAATTCTCTGGGGAACTTATTTTGGGCTTTGGCAATTTCTGTTTTTTTCCTATTGGAACGCTTTTCCAATTCCCCCATATTGGTTGAAGTAGTCATGGTAATCAATCCCACTTTGAAAGTTTCAGTTGGAATAATATAATCTTTCTGAAATATTATATCCCATGCTTCTTCCAAAGTTTAAGGAAAATCTTGCAAGCATGCCCAACACATTTATTAAGATACAGATATACTTAACATTGTGCATATCATATGTTCCTGGCAAATGGGCATTTTAAACCACTTTTTGGTCAATTTAATGTCCACAAGCAGTTTGCCATTTAAAGCAATCTTATGGCTTATTTTGTAAAACAAAGACTCCTTTATTAAATGAAGAATCATTTCCTAATTTTCTATTTTAACCACATAGACACAGATTTCCAAATACCAAATTTATTTAAAGAAAAATGCACCTGAGTTTTCATTGATATATATTTTAATATTTTATTAATAATTTCAATATTAAGTGGAAACCACATTAAAAAATAAATCCTGAAAATTCCATACTTTCCTTATGGCTTTTTTAGAGCTTTGCTTCTTGCCATAACACTTTCAATAGATTCATAAGCATAAGCAGTTCGATTCAATTTATTAAAATCCAATAGATATTTATTGAATATTTAATATGCACTAGTCACTCTACTAAACTCTAAGGGTACAAAAATGAATAAAATGTGGTCCTTCCCTTGTGGAACTCAGAGTCTGGTAGATGAGACAGACTCCTACACAGACGATACAACACAATGTCAGGGCCTATAAGACAGCATTGCCTGCAGGATTCCGCAGGAGTAGAAGGAAGGCGCCCTCAGCTTGTGAGGAGATTCAGGAAAGGCTTCCTGTGGAAGATGACGCCTCAACTAGAAATAGATGGAGTCATAATAGGATTTCCAGATAAAAAAAAAAAAGTTTTAAAAACATTCAGGGCAGAGAGTACTGCATGACCAAATACCCAAAAGGCATGAAACAGTGCCCCAAATTTTAGAGCTAAGTGGGATAAACTGAGGCAGGAGACCAGAGAGAAACCAGGAGCATGAACAGGACTTAACAGGTGTCACAGACCATGAAAGCGGCCCAGGGTCCTCACATTGTAGTTGTCAGTTAGTTTCTCTTCTGGTCTAATTTTGCTATGATTTCCATAGAAGATCTTTAATACCAATCTTTGCTGAATTCAAGGCTGTATATAAAAATCAGAGAAAACGATCGTGTCAGTGAAACAAGCAATAAGTAAAAGATGGAGGCAGGAATATTCTCTAGCTCTATTCATTGATAATAATTGCCTTAACTTTTTTTGGCATTTAGCATTTTACAAGACCGTTTCTCAAGTGGTGTTTCATTTTCTACAGCAACTTTATGACATACACAAAGTGAATATTATTCCTTCATTTATAGATGAGGAAATTGAAACCAAGATAGTCATACCAGTAGTAAGTGGCAGAGGAAGAAGGTGGGACCAAGTCAAGTGGCAAATTCTTTGGTCTTTTCCTTCACCATGAGATGGAATCCATGCTAATGAAATTCCTTGTCAAGTTTAAGAATGATCATTGATAATGAACACTATAGGTAACGTTAGCCTACTGCACAGGTGTTTTGTAAATTTGTCTAAACTATGTTTGCCAAGCTTCCTGTGTAAATGATGTCATTAATAATAATCAAAAACTAACAATTTATTGAGAACCAGAAAGTAATTGATTTTTAATTTTTCTTCCTTTCCATTGCAAGCATTTTAATTTACAAATTTCCCTCTAGCAACCACTGTGAGTGCATCTCACAAATTTTGGTATGTGGTGTTTTTTATTATCATTCAGTTCAAAGTATTTTCTGATTTCTCTTGTGAGTACTTCTTGGGTCCATGGGATATTTGGAAGTGTGTTGTTTAATTTCCAAATATATGAAAGTTTCCTTGATATCTTGTTGTTTTGATTTCTAATTTAGTTACACTAGTCAGGGAACACACTCTGGAAGATTTTAGTCATTTGAAATTGATTGAGATTTATATTAAGGTCCAGCATATGGTCTGGGTGAAAATACCGTAGGTACTTGAAAGGAATGTGTATTCTGCAGTCATTGAGTGTAGTGTCCTATAAACACTGATCAGGTTAGGGGGTTGATTATGTTCTTCAGATCTTCTGTATCTCTACAGGCATACTTCATTTTATGGTGCTTCACCTTATTGTACTTCACAGATATTGCATTTTTTACAAATTGAAAGTTTGTGGCAAACCCTGCTTTGAGCAAGTCTACCAGAGCCATTTTTCCAACAGCATTTCCTCACTTCATGTCTCTGTGTCACATTTTGGTAATTCACACAAAATTTTAAACCTTTTCATTATTTTTATATTTGTTATGGGGATCTGTGATCAGTGATCTTTGATGTTACTATCGTAACTGTTTTGGGGGACCATGACGCGCACCCATATGACACGGCGAACTTAATCAATAAATGTTGTGTACGTTCTGACTCTTCCACCTACGGGCTGTTCCCTGGTCTCTTTCCCTCTCCTCAAGCCTCCCTATTCCCTGAGACACAATAATATTGAAATTAAGCCAATTAATAACCCTACAATGGCCTCTCAGTGTTCAAGTGAAAAGAAGAGTCACATGTCTCTGACTTTAAATCAAAAGTTAGAAATGATTAAGCTTAGTGAGGAAGGCATGTGGAAAGCTGAGACAAACCAAAAGCTAGACCTCCTGTGCCAAACAGTTAGCCAAATTGGGAATGCAAAGGAAAAGTTCTTGAAAGAAATTAAAAGTGCTACTCCAGTGAACACACAAATGATAAGAAAGCAAAACAGCCTTATTGCTGACGTGGAGAAAGTTTTAGTGGTCTGGATAGAAGATCAAAGCAGCCACAACATTCCCTTAAGCCACAGCCTAATCCAGAGCAAGGTCCTAACTCTCTCTAATTCTATGAAGGCTGAAAGAGGTGAGGAAGCTGCAGAACAAAAGTTTGAAGCTAGCAGAGGTTGGTTCATGAGGTTTAAGGAAAAGGCCATCTTTATAACTTAAAAGTGCAAGGTGAAGCAGCAAGTGCTGATGTAGAAGCTGCAGCAAGTTATCCAGAAGATCTAGCTAAGATAATTAATGAAGGTGGCTACACTGAAGTTTCAATGTAGATGAAATAGTCTTCTATCGGAAGAAGATGCCATCTAGCACTTTCATAACTAGAGAGGAGAAGTCAATGCCTGGCTTCAAAGCTTCAAGGACAGGCAGACTTTCTTGTTAGGGGCTAATGCAACTGGTGACTAAGTCAAAGCCAATGCTCATTTATCATTCCACAAATCCTAGGGCCCTTAAGAATTAGGCTAAATCTACTCTGCCTGTGCCCTATAAATGCAACAACAAAGCCCGGATGACAGCACATCTATTTACAACATGGTTACTGAATATTTTAAGCCCACCATTGAGAATTACTGCTCAGAAAAAAAAGATTCCTTTCAAAATATTACTGCTCATTGACAATGCACCTGGTCACCCAAGAGCTCTGATGGAGATGTACAATGAGATAGTGTTTTCATGCCTGCTAACACAACACCCATTCTGCAGCCCATGGATCAAGGAATAATTCTGACTTTCAAGTCTTATTATTTAAGGAATATATTCCATAAGGCTATAGCTGCCATAGATAGCGATTCCTCTGATGGATCTGGGCAAAGTAAATTGAAAACCTTCTGGAAAGGATTCACTATTCTAGATGCCATTAAGAACTTTCAAGATTCATGGGAAGAGGTCAAAATATTAACATTAACAGGAGTTAGGAAGAAGTTTATTCCAACCCTCGTGGATGACTTTGAGGAGTTCAAGACTTCAGTGGAGGAAGTAACTGTAGATGTGGTGGAAACAGCAAGAGAATTAGAATTAGAAGTGGAGCCTGAAGATGTGACTGAATTGCTGAATCTCATAATAAAACTTTAACGGATGAGGAGTTGTTTCTTATGCATGAGCAAAGAAAGTGGTTTCTTGAGATGGAATCTACTCCTGTTGAAGATGCTGTAAGGATTGTTGAAATGACAACAAAAGATTTAGAATATTACGTAAACTCAGGTGATAAAGCAGTGGCAGGGTTTGAGATGACTGACTCTAGTTTTGAAAGAAGTTCTACTGTGGGTAAAATGCTATCAAACAGCATTACCTGCTACAGAGAAATCATGTGTAAAGGAAGAGTCAATCGATGAGGCAAACTTCATTGTCTCATTTTAAGAAATTCCCCCAGCCAACCCAACCTTCAGCTACCACCAGCTGATCAGTCAGCAGTCATCAACATCAAGGCAAGACCCTCCACCAGCAAAAAGATTATAACTCGCTAAAGGTTCAGATGATGGTTATCATTTTTTAGCAATAAAGTATTTTTTAATTAAGATATGTCCTTTTTTTAGACATGCTTAATAGACTACAGTATAGTGTAAACATCACTTTTATATGCACTGGGAAATCAAAAAATTTGTGTGACTCACTTTATTACAATATTCACTTTATTGTAGTGGTCTGGAACTGAACCCACAATATCTCCGAGGTATGCCTATATTCTTATTGAATTTTTTTGTCAGCTTTGTCTATCGTTTACTGAGAGAAGACTTCTAAAATAACTAACTGAAATTATAGATTGGTCTATTTCCCTTATAGTTTTGTCAGATTTTTACTTTACATATTTTTAAGTTCTCTGGTTAGGTGCCTACACATTTAAGATTTTTATGCCTTACTGATGAAAGTACTCTCTCTTTACCTCTGGTAATACTCCTGATCTGAAAGTCTATTTTGTGTGATATTAATGTAGCCACACCAGCCTACTTATGCTTACGTTGGCATGGATTATCTTTTACTATCCTTTTACTTTCAATCTGTGCTATTGCATTGAAAGGGCATCTGTTGACCTCCAGATTCCACTCAAGTTGTAGAGTTGGAAAGAGTGTTGCTCCCCTCCTTCCCAAAGAGACAGTAACAGCAACAAAGGACATGTTTATCCTTTCCAATGTTATTCATTCAATCCCGAAGATCTGGTTTCTTGTCTCTTCACTGGGAAGAACTTCCTTTAACATTTCTTGTAGCTTAGCTCTGTTGGTAACAAATTCTCTCATCTTTCGTCTTGTGAAAATATCTTGTATCGCAGGTCAGCTAAAGACAAATTCTCTTGACCTTTGCTTATGTGAAATATTTCAATTTCACCTTCACTTTTGAAGGATATTAATTTTCTGTTACTACCATAACAAATTACCACAAACTTAGTGGCTTAAAACAACAAAAATTTATTATTTTACAGTTCTGAAGTCCAACTTGGGTCTTACCGAGCTAAAATCAAGGTGTCTGCAGCGCTGTGTTCTTTCTAGAAGCTCTAGGAGAGAATTCATTTCCTTGCCTTGTCAAGCTTCTAGAGGCTGCCTGCATTCCTTGGCTCATGACCATCTTCAAAGCCAGCAACAGGCATCTCTTTGCTCCTACTTCCATAGTCATATCTCTGTCTGACCACAGCTGGGAAAAATTCTCTGTTTTTAAGGATTATGATGATATTTCATTATATGTGATTATATTTGGCCCACCCAGATAATTCAGAATAATCTCCCCTGATCTCAAAGTCTATAACCTTAGTCATATCTGCAAAGTCCCTTTTGTCAGGTAAGGTAACATATTCACAGGGTTTGGGGATTAGGATATGGGCATTTGGGGAAAGGGGACATTATTCTGCCTACCACAATTTCAATCTGAATATAGAATTCTAGATTCACAGATTTATCCCTCTACCAACACTTCTAACATGTTATTTCATTGTATCCAAGACTCTACTGCTCTGATGGAAAAGCAGCTATATCATTTGTATCATCATTCCCCGATACTAATAATATTTTTTTTCTTGAACTTTGCTTTTCAGCAGTCTGAATATGATATGCCTACGTGTGGTTCTATTTGCACCTCTCCTATTAGGATTTGTTCAGATTCTTGGATTTGTAAATTGATATGTCTCTTGAAATTCAAGGAGCTTTTTGCCATTACTTCTTCAAATATGTTTTCTACTCAACTCTTTTTTGCTTCTTTCTCTGGGATCCCAGTTCCGCATATATTAGACCAGTCAATATTGAGACCAGTCACTGAGACCACCACTCTACTTGGCTCCAACTCCCCACACAGTGGCAAGAAAATGCACAGGGAGGAGAGCTGGGCTCCTGATGGAGCTAACTGCTCAGGGCTTGCAGTCTTCCATTGACTGTCTTTTAGTGCCTGGAAAAAAATGTCTCATGCGTTTTAGTCAGTTTTATAGTTGTTTTTGGCAGAAGATCTAGATTGGTACAAGTTACTCTGTCATGGACGAAAATAGAAGTTGCCAAAATTAGTTTTGAAAGAAAAGTTTACACTCTGATTTTAGGGAATTTTTTCTCTTACATTGCTACCTTTGGTTCAGTTCACTAAGCAATCTCTCCGTTTTGTGACACTGACAGGAAATGCCATAGATAAGCGTAGGGTGAATATTAATCTAAATATAGTAATTTAATAACAATAATACATGAACTTTTTTGCGTATATTTTATCCAACTCCACCATCAAAATTATTGCTCTTCTTTGTATTCCAAGACAAAAGACATTTTTACTAAAAATCTCTCATAAACAAATTTAGAGATAAATTGTTGGCTCATCTCATCTGTAATTTGTACTTTTTGCTTCCAACCTAGCAAGCAACATTTCATTTCTTAACCAAATGACAAATACATAAAATGCAATGCCTGCCTTTTAGATAGCTTGTAGATACAGCACAACAATGTTATGAAAAGAAATCAACAATACAGAGTGGATTTACCTAACTTACCAAACACTATGCTACCCACCCCCACCCCCTCAGCTAAATACTGTGACCTTTGGCTCAACACGCAATGGGTGAGCACTTATTTCTCCCAAGGTATAATTTTAGGGGCTGTGGTGCAAACATGACTGGGTTTCTGCTTCAGCTAAAGAACGGTCTTTGGAAACAAATCCTAATTTGGGTACTAGCTCCATTATCCAATACAACTGGAAATGTAACCTCCTTGAGCTTCCATGTTCACATCTGTAATATTGGCCTAAACACAACTACCCTCTATGAATATCGTATGCTTTAAACATAACAACTTTTGCACCATGTCTGGCACACAATAGATGCTCTTTAAGTATCAGATGATCCTCTTATCCTTTACCTGCCCTCTTCACACCTCTAACCCCTTCCTAGCCACAATCCCCTAGAAGACATGGTTAGAATAGTCAATTTCAATCTGTTCTCTGTTGTATCCTCGCATTCCTCTTAAGTGGTTCTTGGACTACTGGTATTGAGGAATGGCAGAGGATGGAGGTGCTGTTTAAATCTTTATCTCTTATATATTGTGATATATATTATATATATGTTAGTGTAAAATTTCCTTTGAAAAATAGGTTCCAATCTTTTCACTTTTTTTTTTTTGAAAAACGGATTTAGAGAAATAATAAGTCTTATATCCTTTCCTTGCTGTTATCCACTTCTCTTTAGAAGCAAATACTTGTAGAGAATTTAAAGATAAGAGAAAATAGTCCTCCTCTTTTCCTCTGTTACAATCTTTCTAACCTCTACTTCCCACATGGATAAGTGGGCTCACGAAATCCTCCTGCTACCATAGATGATTTACAAAGTCTTTGCTCAGCTCTATTTAGAGTAAATAAGAGAGTAATAATTACTATAAGAAGAGGAAGGTAAGAGATCATACCACATTACCCAACACTAACAATAATCCAAAATAATTGTATAGCCTGTCTTGACTTTAAAGATGTCCATAGATATCGTTTTGGGTGAGCCCTGTAGCCAATATGACCGTGAAAAAATATACAAAGCATTATTATCTCCATTGAACAAATGGGGAAACTGAGGTTTAGTGGGATCAAGTACATGAAAAAGAGAAAATAGAGAAAGGAAGGCAGCCTTGCTCTCTCACGAATGATATTCTATCTTTGGCATATCCACCAAAACATATGCCAATCAACTGAAGCATTATCAATGCATTCTCAATACCAAGAAAATGCTAGAAATAAGTGAGTCTGAGAAGTATTTCTTATCGTATTTTAAGTATTTGTCATTAGGCTGCAGTAAGTACGGATTCTTGACTCAGTCTCTCTAGAATGAGAATTATTCACAACAAATCTTACTTTTAAATTCTTATTCAAAACATTTGAGTACCTTCCAATAGTATTTGTTGACACTTCTCTTGACCTATTTTCCTTTTACTTTTCTATGTAACTCATAGCCTATGAAGAAAAACAAATTGAAACTAAAATCCTTAATTTACCAAAGCAGGTAAAGAATAAAAATTATATTGTTCAAAATGACAACACTCAAACAACCAAGAAACCTCAGTTATGTTTAAAGAATGTTTATAGACTGAGAGGAAATGCTGTCTTTGGCATGAAGAGAGGTTATTGAAATGATCTAATTTCAGACAAGGTACATAACTGAAGTTTTGGTCCAAGTTTATTGTAGTTTGGTATCTTTTTAATTAGGTAATTTTAAGTTTATGCTTTTGAATCATTAGGGAAAAAAAATTGCAACATAATCTTTTTAGAGCCAAGGCATGCTGCTGACACATTCAAAAAGTCCTGAACCTTTATAAACACTGCCAGTGTTTATTTCAAAACATCTGAGAACAAGGGAAATACAGTGACTCTCTGAATGTTTCAATTTGGAACTGTTGGTGCTGATTCATCATTATCTGTGGATCCCTTCTGAGATACAATGGAGTATATTCAGTACCTGCCAAATATATAGATATGAATAATTCTGGAAGAAGAATCACATTGCAAAACTTATTTTTTTTCCTACCTAAAACACTGCCAAAAAATCTGGAAAAATGATTTTCTCTATTACTGAGTATAGTGGCTTTTACTTTCAGTGCTCACATAAATAACTTTTTCGAAGAGAAAACTTATTTAAATGGAATCTGGAATCTTGCTTCATTTCTCTTATATTTAGAGAGAAAAGATTTTTTAAAGCTTGCCAAAACTTTATAAATAGGGCTTATAAGACTAAATATTTCTCTCTACCTCATAAAAACTGATTCAATGGTTTTCACCAAGTAAATGGGGGTGATGATTTTGACTTCATGGGCCAAATGGCTGGACACTCTTTTGACTGGATAAGTGGTAAAATAGAAAACATTTTTCTGTTAATTATGTATTATTTCACAGGAATAGATTATTAAAGTTGCAAAGTTTGCCAATCTATAGTCATTTAAAATATTTTGACTTTTAAGTATTTGTGTACAGTCTCACAAGTATTTTTAGTGTTATTTCTCAGTATTTAATCAAATAGTATGTCCATGTCCAGGACTAAGCAGAAAATAACCCTCAACACACCCTGAATTTTTTCCTCTTTCCTAAGCTCTCCAAAATTATATGCATTGCTCTCAAGCCTTGACACTCGACAGTAGCTTGTGTGACTCTTTCTCATTTCTTCATCCAATCCAGTCTTTCCATAAACATTTGTTACCAGTTAACATGTGATAGGTACCATACTAGGCCCTGGAGATGGAGAATGGGATGTGATCATTGTCATCAAGATTGTCATTATCTGCCATACAGAGACAGACACATAGAGAAATAAATGTGCATGATAAATGCACAAGACAGAATGCGGACCCAAACGAGGGACCTTTTTGTTAGTACAATCATTGACTCTAAATATAGTAGGTTGGTTTTTTTTCCCTCAATTATTCAAAAAAACAATCTTTCTCATCACATTCTCAAAAAGATGATTTGAGTTAGAAATAACTTTGAAATATGACAACCCATAACAAACTTAGATTAAAATTTTAGTGCTAACTCATAACCTAAAGTCAGATTATTTATTAGCTCTATTTTATGCAAAAATAACACATCTCTTAAAAAACATAAATTTATAAGCCAGTCTTTCATTTTTTATCGTCCAGGATGGCGTTGTTTGGGGCCAGTCTCACAAGTTCGAGTCAGAAAATTTGCCGTAATAAATGCTACATTAGCTATATCTAGTAGTTTGGAGACAAGAGAGCCTGGATTAGCATTTCCATAGAGATAACAGAGAGACAAAAATCAAAGAATCAAAAAAAAGAATATTCGGTTCAAGTAACTGCAAATTGAATTTTCTTTTTTGCTAACTCATGTTCTTCACACCAGATACTAACTTTTTGTGAAAAGTCCTAGACTGTCTATTTCCTTACTTTGTCTCAATTCATGGCTAAAATGAAAAATAGAAGAGAAATTCATGTCACAGTATGACTCTTCAGATATTAATTAAAAGTCAGATGTGAAACCTTTTTTTTCTGTCCAGACAGAATATTTTTTCCTTTGAGTCCTTTTTGGGTGCTTAGCTCTTCCTTCTCCTTTGGCTTCAGTAATAGGGAGGTAGTCTCAGTACATCCAAACATAAACCTTCTTGCCACTAGAATAGCTACAATTAAAACCACTGACAATACCAAGTATTGGCAGGGATGGAGAGCATCTGAAACATTCTTACACTGGTAGAAGTACAAAACAGTACAACTACTTTGGAAGATGACTTGACAATTTCCTAAAAAGTTAAACACATCCTATGACCCAGCAATTCCTCTCTTAGATATACAGCCAAGAAAAATTAATGCTTATGTCCATTAAAAAATTTTTTTTACACTAAGAATGTTTACAGAAGTTTTATTCATAGCCTAAAAGTGGAAAAATCCAAATCTGGTTCACGTAGAGAACAGATAAATATCACGTATATCCGCACAATGGAATACCATCAGCTTAATTGCTAAACAAATTGAAAGGAACAAACTACAAATGTACCAATGTAGATAAACTTCAAAAAGTCTAAGTTGAGTGAAAGAAGTCAGAAAAAATTATAGACTGTTTTATTTCATTTAGTTCAAGAAGAGGTAAAACTAATCTATGGGGATAGAAGTCAGAATAGGAGTTTCCCCTAAGATGGTGTACTGCCTAGAAAGGGGCATGATGGGACTGTCTGGGGAGATGGAAATGATTTACATCTTTATCTGAAAGTGGTTACAAGAGGATATAGATATATTAGAAGTCATCAACTTGTAACTTAAGATTCGAGCATTTTACTATAGTAAATTATACTTTAATAAAATATTATCAAATATAAAATAACACCCTCTATTAACCTGTTATAGTGTCTGGTGACTGTAAAACTCCTAAATATTTTTTAAAGAGTATAACTTTTATATTTGAGAATATCTTAAAGCAAAACAACAAAATGTGACTAAAATTTTAATCAAAGAACATAAAATTTCTTCATGCCAGGCTAATCCAATGACCCAACTAAAAAGGCTCAACTATGGTTACTTCCTCTTTGAAGAATAGACGGTTGAAAACTAGAAAAAGAATCAGTGTAAACGTTAAGGTAAATATTAGTTGTACTGTTCAATTCGAACCTTGACTGAATTTACGGAGAAACTGGTCTTGTTTTCAATCAGAGAAATTAGCTAATTTCATGTATGTTAAGAAAAGTGGCCCAAGATATCCAAGAAGAAAAAGTATCTGAGCCTCGCACAATAATCGGAAGAGGCCAGTGATGGCACTCAGATGTGGCTCTAAAGGACTCGGGAGAAGAGAAAGATGACCAGCACACGGAACTTCAAGAACATCTGTGTCCACTTTGCCTGAAAAGAGAGTGTTGAGGCAAAGACGTAAATAATTCTGAGGTAAATTAGTTATTTATGAGGAGATGCTAATGGTCTGGCTGGACTGACAATGACCCTAAAGAAGCAAGATTGAAGGGCTGGTGACAAGGAGGTTTTATCTCCCCGTTAATAAACTTTACCACTGGATATGGTAGTCTGCGAAGCACCCCAGGGTGATTCCTCCATTTTATCCGTGCTGCCTGATACAACACTATTGGTCCCTGAAAATTCAGGTCTATTGTCCCAAGCAGCAGTGAAACTTTTTTTTTTTTTTTTTTTTTTTGCTATTTTAACTAATGGCATGAGAACCAGAAGGCCAGGTGAGAATCTCATCTTTCATATGAGTGGAATCTTAGTTCTGACTCCTAGTGACAGCATTCTTCCATTGGGTAGAAAGACCATTAAAATAAAGAACTCGGCTGTTGCAGAGATGGAAAAAATAATTGGAAGTGGATTATTAGGCGCTATCACCAAACACATCACCCATTGCTCCATTCCTTGTTCCCAGATCTATCATTTCTAGCTATGGGAGGAAAACATCCATACATCCACCACCCTGGGTCTATCACAAGAGCAAAGCTAGGCAGTTCAGTCAAAGCAATGACAGAAAATGACTAAGACTTGGGCCATGGAAAATGCAGCCAAGACTCCCACTTCTGGACCTTTCCTGGGCCCAGCATTCCCACGTCACTATGTTTGTCCATCACACTCACACTGCAGTGTGGCAGTCTGCTCCCCCTGCTGTTACAGCAAAAAGAAGCTGATGGAGATAGAGAAGAAGCAGAGGAGTCTCTATCTCTCTGCCAAGAGGAACCTGGAAGTAAAGCCAGGAAGAAAAGGACAGTGGAGGTAGGAGCCCATGTACCCTGTGGGTAGCCACCACCTCACTTTCTAGAGGGAGAGAGGAACAGGCATTCAGTGTTAAGCCCCTAGATGGCAGTTTAAAGTGGAGACAAAACGGGCAGCAGCTGGCGTAAGGGATTGACAGAAAAATCTGCATAGAAACATCCTGCCTCAGAACCCGAAAGTAGGAGGTATGAGTCAAGGTGTCCTGGGAGTAGATCCTCAGCATGATGAGACGGAAAGAAGCCATGGTCCCAAAGGAAAGCCTGCCCTCACCTGTGCTGACTGCCCAGGGAACTCCATTAGGACCATTTCCCATGATCCATCCTCATAACCCACTCCACCTACACCAGCAACAAGCAGAAAAATTGAACAGTCCTCTGTTTTAACACATATCACTCTCTGCTCTAGCTTTTCATGTTCTCGCTGCTGAAATCCTCTTCCCCCCAAATATCCATGTGGATCATTCCTTCACTTTCTTGAGTCTCTGCTCAAATGTCACATTCCCAGGAAATTCTGCCCTGACCACCCCACTTAAAATTGCAAAGCCCCTGCCGCCTCCCCCCCCCAAAAAAAAACACTTTGCATTCTTGATTCCCTTTACTTTGCTCCACTACATTTCCATAGTCCTTATCACATTCTAACATAGCGTAGAAATTAGTTAGTTATCTTGTTTATTTTCTTGTTTTTCACTAAATATTTGTTGAACTGTTTGATGAATAATTGAATGGATGCTACAGATTGTCAGCTCTGAAGTGACAGGGACTAATATGCATTCATCTTCGTATTCCTTGCAATGGGCACTGTACTTGACACAGACTAGACTCTCAATTCATGCTTGTTAAATGAATGAATGTATGGAAAATTTAATCCCAAATTGAAATAGCTGAATTTGTATCTTAGATTGGAGTGAGATTCTTGTGAGATAGGTAGTAAATAAGAGGAAGGAGGATATGATATAATAATCCTAATAGTATTAATAGTAATAATAAGCATAATAGCCAGTGGTAATGTTTGTCAATCGTAATGTTTGGTATAGATTATGTCTGGTCCTCACAATCACTCTGCAAGGGAAGTATTCTCTTCATCTTATAGATGAAGACATTAGGGCTCAGAAGGTTTTAACAATTACCTGACATCACAGAGATGGTAAAGACAGCTGGGATTCAAAACCAGAACTGGCTGGACTCACACTAAAACCAAGGCACCGTTTCACATAATGCACATTTTGCTCCTCAACTATAGAAACTAAACAATGTTTTCCTCCCATTACAGGTGTGCTGATCAGAGAAATAACAAGGCAGAGGCAGCTTTTACCACCCGGTTCTAAGGCATATCAGAGCCTTTGGAACATGGGCTAGCTTCACGTGGAAGCCTTGCTGTTCTCAAAGGCTAAGCAAAATAGACATTAAATTGAAAGTGAGGGAAGTTGAGCTCCATGTGGCAATTCAAGAAAAGCTTCCTAGAGGGAAGAGTTATCTAGGAAGTATTCAAAAGGATGTTAAGAGATGTAAAAGGAAAAAGGCAGCATATCACCAGAAAAAGAAAAAATAGACTGAGCCCCATGGCGTTTCAACAATATTTAATTAACTGAAAAGCATCCTTTGCACTATATATTAATTAATTTATTCACCTAATATATATAGTGCAATTTCTAAGTTCAAGGTGCTGTTCTGGGTACTGAATAGACAACAAAATAGTTAGAAATTCCTTCCCTCATGGAGCTTCCATTCAAGTAAGGGGAAAACAAAATAAAATTTGGGTGAAATATACAGCATATTAGAGGGTTAATGCTAAGTAGAAAAGTAAAACAGAAAAAAGAGGTTGGAGTTTGGGGGGTTGTAATTTAACAGTGTGCTATTTTAATACTATTTGAAGCTATCAAAGAAATTGATGCATTTTGGGGAAAATTGCCAGATTTTTGTAAAACAATTCAACCTGTGCTATTTGGCTGTATAAGATTTTCTCATTCTTCAATCGAAGCCGGCAGTTCAAGAGGGCGAAGCACAAGGTCTCTGCACTGGAGGCTCTCCACTGATTGCTCCGAGCTGAGAATAATAGCAGAGCTCCAGCCAATTTCCAGACTGGTGAGAATCTTAGGAAAACAGATTTAAAAATATATTATGCCCCACGGAGTCCCCACAGTTGCTGAAGAATAACAGGACCTCATTAGGTCAGCCAAAACTCTAGCCTGACCACTAAGTGTCATTGAGGTCGCAGAGCACAGGCTAGGGTCATAAAAAGAAGAAAAGAAGTGGGATAAAATGCAGATGGTGTGCAAAGGGCTTCATCATACTTGATAGGTCATTTCTAGAGAATCACACGATTAAGGAACGTGAGAGAGAAGAGTAGCAGATGTATGAGGACTTCAGAAAAACATCTTGTGTAGCCTTTAAAATTACTTAGAAGCTTAATAAAAATTGACATTTATATGGACACGATCTCATGGTTGAAAAGCCAGCTGAAAGATTGAAAAGCCTGTAAACAAATGAAAATAAATGGCTTGCAATTCATACTGGGAGGAGTTCTCAGGGTTGGCATTTGAAGAGCTCTTATTCAGCATGAGAGCTCGATGACTAAGCCATTACATGGGATAAATAGATTGGGAATGAAATGTGCAAATGAACTAAACTGGCAGGAGTTGTTGGAAAGGTGGGGAACTTTATACCATGGAGTTGTTTATACTCAGATTTAGAAAAGGGCTGCTTCGGAACATCTGTTTCTCAGAATGCAAAGTGGTGTCATGGCAGCTGGAAAGCCAGGAAGAGGCCACCCTCATGACGGGTTCAAGAAGAGTGGCTGGTGCAGGAGGGGAGATAAAAGGCTCTGAGTTAGATCAGGCAGAGCGATGATTAAGAACAAAACAATGTACAAACTCTTAAAAGATGTAAACACCAAGTAGAGTGTAAAATTACTTATCGCGATACCCTAGGGCAGAGTAACAGGAGAGAATTAAAGAAAGGATAATCACGGTCAAATTCATTCTTTCAAAAGTCATGAATTCAGTCGATCATTTAAACTAAGAAATGATTCTGTTCTACATCATACTCCTGTTTCAAGACCCTGCGCAAATGTCACCATATTTTTGTGGCTTTCTTTGACTCCTCTCCCACACCTCCAAGGCAGAATTAATCACTCCCTGAATTCTCTTTCCATGGCTTTTAAGAAATGCTTCTGTCATAGCACTAACCACATTGCATTTAGTTACGTTTTACTCTCCATTAGTAGGATGTGACTTTTGCAAGGACCGGGTTTACATCTTATTATGTTTTACACCTCCAGCACCTAAACTGTTGACTAGGATATTAAACGTTTAGTGAATTGAATGGCACCCTTACACATTCACCTGGCATTTAATTACTAAAGTTATCATCTGTTACCTTTGATAAGGCCACATTGTGTGAAAAAAAAATGAGAAAGCATTTTATGTACTGATATGAAAAGATTGTCAATATATCCATTTTAAGTAAAAACGGCAAGGTGCCAAGCAGTGTGTACAGCTTGCTACTTTATGTGTAGAACGAGAGAAAAATAAGGATATATTCATATTTGCTGTTATTTTCATAAATAAAATCTGAAGGATGCTTAAAAAGCTAATCATGAGCCAGCCCTGATGGCCTAGTTGTTAAAGTTCAGTGCATTCTGCTTCGGTGGCCCAGGTTGGGTTCCCAGGCTCGGAACCATACCACTTGTCTGTCAGTGGCCCTGATGTGGCAGTGACTCACATAGAAGAACTAGAAGGACTTACAACTATACAAAACTATGTACTGGGGCTTTGGGGAGAAAAAAAGGAGGAAGATTGGCAACAGATGTTAGCTTAGGGCGAATCTTCCCCTGGAAAAAAAAGAAAAAAAAGCTCATCACTAGTTACCACTATGGGGAGGGAGGAGAGAACATGATGGGGAGTGTGGTAAAGGCAAAACTTTTCACTGTATACATTTTTATATTGTTTTGACTTTTTAAACATTCATTAATTATATATTGCCTATTCAAAATATTTTAAAAAGTTTTAAACTAATCCTATGGAGAGTAAAAGAAACAGCAACAATAATGACAAAAAGGCTGCACAGGACTCTAGTTAATTAGCTTAAGCAGAAAGGTCCTGCTATGTATTGGTTTGTTTGTTTGTTTTAACAAATGAACTCAATTCCAGTATGAACCAAGTTGTTGGTGAAGAAATTAAAGGGAATTTTTATTTTCTCATGCAAGTCCCCATAATCACAATTCTTTTAAAGAGCTCACTGGATAAAGGTGACTGTTCCATTCTGTTTCTGCTAATTGCACCACTAAGAGTAGCATGCCTTAAGGAGCCTCCATCTGTCACACTGAACCCAAGACAATTCCTTAACATATTGTTAGAAAATCAATATTTTAAATAATGAGATTTGGTTGTCCTTGAAGTAGTGCTGGGTACTAAAATAAACTTATATGAGGTTTTCATTTGTCTAAATTAATTAGCAAGTGCTTCCCTGACTGATTACTTTCAGGCAAAAAGTATCACATTAAAAAAATTATATGCATCTTGAGCGGCACACATCAAAGTATAATTTTCAAGAAGTTATAAGACATAAATGCATACGAACATAAAATAAGCACGTGTTAAAGAGTTATTCAACTCATTCATGAAAGAACCAGTGGGACAGTAAATGTGGTTCAGAAGAGAAGAACAGGGATTATACAAGCGAGGGAGAAAATAATGTCTGGATAAGATGGGTTTAGATACAGAGCTGGTTAACATATTTTACAGAGCAATAAAACCATAATCTCTGGGGTTATCATTTCTACCAGGCAGAAATCATTTGCATCTGTACCAAAATCTACCAATGAACATGCAACTTTATAAAAAATGGGTTTATAATCAATAGTTAGATATAATCAAACAGAGGTATAGTCCCCAGAATAATCAAATAATCTTTGGGCGGGCCTGTTAAACAATGCTCTGATATGACATTGAAAGGGCGCACCATCCCCTTTTTGTCTTACTTCCAAGTTAGGCAATGTTTCTTAACACTTGTTTGTGAAAGTAAAAATTAATGAAGGAATGGTGTGAGCTAAAGCTCCTATCTTTGCCTCCAGCCCTGAAGTGAAGAAGCAATTCAGAAACAGGGAACAATGGTGTTCTGGATATTTTAAGATGCAGGCCTCTTCTGATAGGTTTCTCTCTACATAATGAGCTAAAAAAAAAAAAAGGGAATTATTAATGAATGTATTTTGCATTATGATGATGCTGGGGATGAGGACAAGGTTGATACCACTAGCAAAGACGACAATAAACTTGACTTTATTGGGTAGTAAAATGCATCAATAATCTTACCTTTATTCCTTAAGATGGGGAAACATCCTAACTTATAAAACTACCATGAATGGCAGAAGAGCATTTTATGACTATGCAAACTGCGGATGCAGCTTTAATATATGAAAATATCTCAACAAACCAACCTTGTCTTTCCTTGCTAATCGAGAAGCTGAACCGCAAAACTTAGAGCTTTGTTGCTCCTGGGTAAATCATAGGGTTGATCACTAGAAGACATATTTTTGATGCATTCAACCCAGCCAGTCAGTTCTCTAAATTGTAAGCAAAATAATTGTGCAGTAAGTGGCAAAGGCTCAGCTGGAGTTCTTTAGGAAAAACAAAGGACCATAGAGAAGCCAGAAATATGGAGTTCATGTTGACAAAAAGATAATTTTTCAAGGAACGATGCAATCTATATTTTTCCAGAAACTAATACAAAACCTAATTTCAAGGATCACAAAATGAAACTGTTTGGCTGACTTTTGTAATAACAAATTAGTCTGGGAAAATTCTTAGAAATGCATAAACTACTTTTTCACTCTGGAAATCCGGGGGCTAAGCCCAGAATGAGAACAATCCTAGTTATCTTTGTCCAAGACACTACTGATTTTTCTACATCCTTTTCTTTTTGTTTTGTATAATGTCCTAAGGAATTTTAAGTTGGAAAGTTTACGGTTGGCATGAATATTTTTATACTTCCCCCCATAGGAATGTCAGAGACACTCTGCTTATATAGGAAATTTGTCTTTAAAAAAAAAAGAAGAGTAGCTGGTTATTCAAATATTTCTCTTACAATAGCCAGAGGACTTGGAAAGGGGAAGGTGTTGTGAAGAGAAGCACATGCAATTTGAATTACTTGAAAGCCCTACAGCTACCATAGAAAAGAAATCTGGCCCAAATAGAAGTGTCTCCAATACTATTTTCTTATGTATCCATTAAAAGCTATGTACTATTTCAGAAAAATAGGAACTGGATAAAAGACCACTTAACATCTTCAAACTAATGTCATCATCCTTTGTATTTCTCTGCGCCTGAGGCAGACTTTTTCTTTGTTCTTTTCTCAACTATTCTCTTAATAAAGCCTGAGGAGAAGAGACTTTACTTCTCCACAAAGAAGCTGTTAATTAACTAGATTTGCCAAATAAAACTGGAAAAGTAAAGTACTGAGTAGGGGTCAAACTCAAATGCTGCAAAGTCAGAACGGTGACAGCAGTGCAGGGAACTGTCAGTGTTAGAACCATCTAACTTACATGTAAGTAAACCTCCAAGATTATTTTAACATCTGATTGTTAGCAATCAAAACCTAGGCTTCAGGTGTCCTTATGTTACGTGGTTGCAAACTACATTTTTATTATTTATTTTTAAATTCTTCATAAAGTCTCAGTCTCTGGTCTAGATTTAAAAACAAAAAACAAACAAGCAAGGAAAAATAACCCATCTATAGAGAGGCTACAAAGGACCTGGGAATACTACATCACAATTCTGGGGAAGAGGGATTTCTCCTCTTGCACTGATCTGACCGGGTGGAGAAAGCCTTTAAGGAAGTAAACACCGGTTTAGGATAAAGCAGAAATAAGAAAGGAAAACTCCCAAGAGAACTTTTATCCACAGAAGCAGATGGAGCTGAACGCTGCCTCTGGCAGATCTTCATTTTCAAAAAGGTAGCCAGGAGCTCAAAAGTCATCAGGGAAGTCCACAAAAGGGCAGAAAAGGCAATTCTTAGCGAGGAACTGGGGAGGAGAACATGTAGAAGCTCATCAGATAGGAAAATATAAAAACACAGCAAAGTTTTCACCTGTAATGGAGGATTCTTACTGCAATTGAGTAGATGGAAACTAAGAAGTGGTACTCAGAGGGCAGCCACACGCAGATGAAAGTAGTTTTCCTGGTCACCCAAATGAACATGTCAAATTTGGCTTGTGACCTTGAGGACGAGAAATTGAACGTGTCCTAGACCATTAGAAGTTTAAGATAACGTTGTACAGCGTGGGAGAAAAAAGGTTCCTGAGTATATAAAGGATTTGATGTCTTCTTTGAACTCCCAGGCAGAGTAATTTTATCATTCTTATCATAGTCTTCACCTATGAAATTTCATTCCTTTATCCTGTTTAATGGTCCAGCACACTGTAGTGTTCAGTTAGAGGCAATGTGGTTTGGCTGTCAAGTCAAAGAAATAAAAGCAGGGGTCAGATTCTTGCTCTGACTCTACCTTTCAAAGCAACCTCAGGAAACCAAATCTTAAGCACTAAACCTCTACTCCAAATACTAATCTTCTCCTATTTCCATAAATGGTCCACATTTTAAACAAATGTTTTGAATCCACACATTGAAAGATTTTAAGCAAAGAGAAAAGCCAGATTAAAAATTGTTTTCAGAATCCCTAAGGCTTACTAAAGGGAAAAACTATGACAAATGCATGGGGAAAGATTCTAAAATAAAATCAGATTAAAGTCTTTTGCCTTATTGAATCACTAATGTTGGAAAAACTGAGATTTCATAGTTGTTTTTTAAATGGAAAGAATGATCTTGGATCCTCTGATACAAATTCTATTAACACTTTTTTAAGAAGGAGGAAAAAGAATTTATTCCAGCATATTGACTTTTCATATTTAAGTCTTCTTAAATCTGAAAGAGCCTTTGAGAGAAGTCCTCTTGTGAACTAGGAGGCTAGAATTTGCCTGCTGTGAGGAATTACATGGGTGTGGACATAATTTGTGAATGAAGAAAACATATATACCTGAACAGATTAAATAATCAATTGAGTTTTTCAGATTTCTTTGGTTTTTGGACAGAAGAGAAATATTTCTACAATATTTCTTTATATTGTAGTTGTCAATTAAATAATTCCATCAAAGTTTTATCTAAATATAAAAATTGACTTTGAAAAGACAGAAGAAGGAGAAGGAGGAGGAGAAAAGAAAGAGGAAGAGAAAAGAAGGAGGAGGAAGAGGAGAGAGAGAAGAAGAGGAAGAGACAGAGGAGGAGGAGGGGGAGGAAGGGGAGGAGGAGGGGGAGGAAGGAGAGGAGGAGGAGGGATCCAAAGATTTTTTTTTTCAAAACAGATCATGTGATTGAATTCCAGTTTTTCTTTCTTAACCTGGTTTTCGTTAACATTGATATAACCAGAGGGTGAGAGCATGTAGTTTAACATTGTTAATGAAGTGTATCAATATCGTCCTCTCATAAATAAGCCCTGGTTGACCAGGAAAAGTGTGATTTGCAGTTATATCAGAAATGCCCACCTATTTGGTGCATGCAAAGAGGGAAAGGAAACTGCAATTTATAGAGCACTTACTTGCAGATGAGGTCCTTTACACAGGTGACAGCATTTACCCTTACACTAACCTTATGAGGCTGTGATTATTGTCCCTTTTTTGAAGAGGAGGATACAGAGGCTCAGAGATGGTGGTTCTCCAAGGTCTCAGGGCCAAGTAGAGGCAAAGCCACAACTCAAACCCAAGTCGGCTTGATGCCACAACTTCCTCTCCTTTGCTGACCATCTGCTGCCTCCCTGGGCCTGACTGGCTTCTGGTGGGCATTTGACTTCATCCAAAGTTTGGTAAGATCAGCCCTCCTCCACTGGCTGCATAACCAAAAAAATCTTATAAAATACCAAAATGCTTATAAAATACCAAGAATTCTTATAAAATTCACAAGTCTTTTATGTGAAGGAGGCACACAAAGGATGCTTGGTTCCTGACAGTCACCTGTACTGATAGAACTACCTTCCTACAATGACACTCGCTTCTCATTCTGACACATCTAAAGCCTGTGTTACATTGAAGGTAGACTTTCAAGTCAAAGACAAAACCAGTCCTGCCAACCAGATAGCCTTATATAGTTTAGTATATACAAAATACAACCTCCAAACACTCTAAGTAGTAAACAGTTTACAATCCTTAGTGCTCCCCTGTCAAACTGCCAATGAGATGGCTTGGTAAAAGCCACGAGAATGATCTTTCTGTCCTGCCCATTCTATTAATCATCTTTTTTATTCCAAATTAATTCAATCTGCTTACACTTCACAGAAGTTTGGAAGAGTGTAGGTCACTCTTTTATTATAACTCAAAATCAAATGAAAAACAAATGTTCATCAGGAATGGTATAATATGAAAGACCAAAGAGACTCTGGATGAAATGTGAATATTTCTGAAGAGCAATAAGAAAAAATATTGATTCCACCCTAATATACAGCACTCATGGAGGGAAAAAAAGCATTTACCCACTCCCAAAAAAGAAGGAAAAAAAAGCTATGGCTTCTTTAACTTCAAATCTAGAATGATGGCTGCTTCACAGAAGGAACTGAATTCGGTCTCTCTCACTTAACACCCCCACCCACCTGTAGCCTCTGGACCAGCAGGAGCAGCATCACTGTGAACTTGACAAGAAACACAGAATCTCATACTGCCCCCAACACAGACCTGTTGAATCAGTATCTTCACATTAGGAAGTCCTCTCAGGGCGGCCTGGTGGTGTAGTGGTTAAGTTCTCACGCTCCGCTTCGGCGGCCCGGGAATCGTGGGTTCAGATCCCGGGCTCAGACTTATGCATCACTTATCAAGCCATGCTGTGGCAGCATCCCATGTACAAAATAGAAGAAGATTGGCACAGATGTTAGCTCAGGGACAGTCTCCCTCAAGCAAAAAGAGGAAGATTGGCAACAGATGTTAGCCCAGGGCCAATCTTCCTCACCAAAAAAAAAAAGTCCTCTTCCTGGGGTGACTCACATATACATTCATATACATTATCTATTGAATCTTGGCACAGAAGAGAAATATTCCTTTTCTTGCAGATTATATTATAAATAATAATTCCACTAAAAATAACAATAATGTAATAGTAGAAATAATAATATAAATAATAATTTCACTAAAATAATAATTCCACTGAAATTATACCTAAATACAAAGACTAATCTCAAAAAAAAAAAAAAGGAGGAATGAGGATGTTTTTAAACTTATTATTTTCAAAATAAACTGTATGATTGAATTCAAATTCTTTTTTCCTAAACTGTTTTGTTGACCCTGATATAACCAAGGATTGAGTGAATGCGTTTCTTCTTGTGTAAATAGGGATAATCCACTCCACAGGATTGCGGTGAGAATTAAATAAGATAATGTGTGAACAGTGCCTGGCATATGGCAGGCAGTCAAAAAGTAGTAGGCACTATGAGTAACCATCATTACTAATTTTTGTATGGGAGCCCAGGTAAATTAACTGGCCTCCTAATCCATTTTATTTTCTTATCTGCCCTTTTAGAGATGTGTGGATCTATCCTCACAGCAAAACTTGGTTTTATATTCCTTAAATTTGTGAATATGTAAATGATGAGGCTAGATAAAGGAAATTCTCCAAATATGCCAGACATTAAAATACTGATTCTACATTCTCCTGTGACTCAAAAATAAACAGTACAATATTCACCAGCACAATTATAATTAGAATAGGGAATGCTTCAGTTAGACTTCTTCTCATGATGGTCAAAGATTATCATCAGGTTACCATTCCCTTAGGGTTCTCTCTCATGTGACAAACCCACCACAATCTATATTCGTCAACACAGCTGCCATTTCTAATCCTAGCCTCAGAACTGTGAGCGGTATAATTATCACTATGCCATATTAGCATTTGTGGGTTCCCTCGATACTAATGGGATGCAAAAGGTGACATGTGTATGGATTGTATCAAGTTGTCACACTGCACAAAAACATGGTCCCAATCCCACATGCTGTAATATAGACCTAATGATACACTCATGTCACAGAAGTGCATAAATAGCATTCTGCTGCCCGTACAAGGCTTCCTTGCAGTGGGATGAGCTCAGGGGGATGTATGTGAATGAGTGATCACATGTTGTACGAGACGATTAAAAATGAGTGGGTCCCTTTTAGAGATTAGTGGTTGTTAAATTATTTCATTCACTTGCTATTCATGATGAATAATAAATCATTCTCAGTGTCTGCTGTTCTCTTCATTTATTACATGAGGATGTTTAGAAGTTATTTACTCTGAGATAGCCTCCCCAGCAAGAAAGGAGTGAGAGGATGAGGAATTCCTGTTCCGATTGCACTTTTTTTATGCAGGGCCTGACCTCTAGCCAGATTTGTTTTAGGGTTGCCCAAAGTTATATCCATTCTCTAATTTTCTTTCAGACTTCTGCTTAGAGTGTCATAGTGTTTTAAAGGCTGTTGGGGAGACTTTGAAGATCAAAAAGTCCATTAATCTAAACTAGTACTTCCTACAACTGTATAATTTCAGCCTCCATTGGGTAGGTGTCTGGAGGACTCATTTCCTTACTGAGCATCTGCTAAACTCTTCACAGAATGTACAACACACTCAGCACCTTCCCTCTAAGCATGCAATTAATGAATTCCTTCAGCCAGTGTTTATTGAGTGCCTTCTGCATGCTCAACACTGTTATAGGGATTGTGGAAAAGAAGAATATAAACCATGTTCTTGGCTCTGAAAGAACTTAAGATCAAATTAGGGAGACAATTAATATACATAAAACGCTAAGAGGTTCAGTAGATATCTATTATACATGAACCTTGGGCCATGCACTGTGTTAGGCACTCTGAAAAGCATTATGTCATCTACTTTAGCTATAACAATACTTTGGGAAGAGTCCTACCACCATTTTACAGATGAAGAGATTGAAGCCCGGAGATGAGACTTGCTTATGTTCAAACAGCTACTCCGTAGAAGAACTGAGACTCAAACCCTTCGGAACTCCAAGCACAGTACACTTTTCAAAATCCCATATGTTCCAAACACAGTATGTGAGACAACGAAGTGCTAATTTGTGTGGCAAGAAGACTGAGTTTTGTAATTCAGAAAGGAGGGCCTAGAATTATCAAATATGCCTTTGTAGATATAGGGCCTTCACTGAGTGAGGCTTTGAAGGGTAAAAACGATGCAAGGGGCAGAAGAGAAAGGGAGCAACAGAAGCAAAAGCTCAGGGATCAGAATGAGAGAGGGAGATGGGAGGGGCTATTCCAAACTGAATTTGAATAGACCATATAAATTGTGTGCGGGATTAATTGATTAGGTTTCCCAGGCAGATGGGACCAGATTTTGAAGGGTCTAGAAAATTAAGCAAGGAGCCATTTGATGTCATACAACAGGAAAGAGTCCTACTGGAGGGTATTCTTTCCTTGATCAAATTTTAGTCAGGTTGCTCACAGCTGCCTTCTCAACTAGGCCTCAACCTTGGCCTATGGGAACTGCAAACTCTCAGCCAAACAATTTTGTCCATCCCACACACTATGAAACTTAAGCAAACTGTAGCATGGCTTCCATCAGCCCAAGGCCATGTTCCCAGGATGACCCTGGTCCCCTTAAAATGCCTGGCTGAGAAAGCTCAACACTGCCACAAGAATTTACTCTTTGTTTCAGCCAAAACCTGATTCTAGGCCCCTAATCTCCCTTTTCTTAGAGCATTTTCTTTAAAATACTAGCAATTATAAATCCTTTCTCTGTCCCTTTGAGATGTATCTTCTACAACCCAAGAATATCTTTCTCAAGGAGGCAGTCTTTTGAAACGTAATCATTAGGAAAGGTAGGGCCACTGTGGCCCAGTCTCTGTGGGTGGGTAGGAGCCTAATGTTGATAGGCAACAGTTAGCACACACAGATGGCCTAATCACATTGACCAACATCACCTTCCCCACCAACGTCCTTCAGTAATTTTCCTTTAGCCCACTCTAGTGTTTAAAAAGCCTCCCACCTTTTAGTTCAGCGGAGTTGAGTCCAGTTTATACTCGAGTCTCTCAGCCTTACTGCTGTAGCCTGAAGATCTGTCTTACCATCTTTAACAAACATCCAGCTCTATTTCTCTTTAACAGTATTAGGCAGGAAAATAACAATAGCAGTAATGTTCAGCTTAGCAGCAAGAAGCAGAGTGAGTCACTTTCCTCCTGAAATTCTTCAGTGGATCCTTATCACCTTCAGGTTAAAGCTCAAAACATTGAGCATGGTGAACAAGGTCCTTCAGGCCCTGGCTCCTGCCTGCATCTCAGCCCCATCTGTTACCACTTCTCAACCAATACCAGTGTTGCACCCAGCTATGACGTAAGCTTGCCCTTCCTGGAACCATACTTGTTTCTCACCTCCCTAAGTTTTCAAAGGCTATTCCCTTTGCCTGGAAAAGTAGGAAAAATAGCTACTCATGACTAAATACACCACACTATTTCCTCCCTTCTCCTAGGCTACTTTTTCCCACCTTTCCCCATAACAAAATTCTAGGTATACTATAAACTCAGCTCAAGACTCTCTACCACTTGAAATAGTCTCCTCTCTGCTTTTACAGGGCTCTATGTTTGCCGTGGTTATGGCTCTTGTCATATTGCAGAGGCAGTGTTTTCTGTCCGTTCATGTCTCTCCCACCTTGAAGGTAGATTGTCTGGTTTATTTTCATCCCAATCCCAGTACTTGCCACACTACACACACTGTTAAAGCTTGTTGTATAAGTGCTTGAAAGTGGAGAGAGACAAGCATGAGAGAATTAACTGGAAAAGTTGTGGTAGTGAGGTACTAGGTTAGTATTGGAGTAAAAGAGAAGTGAACACTCTGACAGAAAAATCTACAGACTTGCTGATTTGTTGCGGGATTTAAAAAAAGAAGGAGTAAAAAAATTTAATCTATTCAACATATATTTATTCAACCTCTTCTGTGGGCCTAGCACTGCAGTGAGAACTTAGATGACACTGAAGCGTCCAGCATGATTACTGGGAAAACAGTAAGACCATTGCAGGAATAAGGAAACCCTTCCAGAGAAGTAATTTGGTTGGGGATATTTATTGGAGAAAAGAATTGGATGTTCAAACTGACGATTTATAAAATTTTTGAGATGAACACATCCGCATTTCTCTGTTTGGATTTGATTTTTAGTTTATTTTTTCCAATGAGAAGGAATATACATATTTGTCAATCATAGAAGAAAAGCTCATTTCAGCCAGGTAGCTTTTCTGTAGGTGCCAACAGAGGAGATTGGTTTTGAAGGAGCGTTGGTTTGGTGGCTGCATAATCAAGATTGCAGGGTTATTAGTGTTCCAAGGTTCCCACCATAAAACCTGAAGTGTTTGTTATTTTGCATAAATTTACATGTTAAATTAAGGGAGTTTTAACCCACATATGTGGGAGGAGAGGAAAAGAAATTAATACAGTCTGTATAATTATATTCAACCACAAATTAAGAGGCTGTTATGCATATCATATGCAGAATAGTTTAGTAAATCTGTCAACTTAATCAAGTCCCAGGTGAAGGACAGTGAGCTATAGCCAGTGGTGTGCAGGTAAATGTTTTACAACTGGCTCTCCAGGAGAAAAACAGGACTTGTAGAGTTTGCCAGTTTTCGTGGTGAAAATATTCCCACCATGGACAATTTCAAGCTACCAATCTGACATCACTGAACACTGAGTTGGGAAGAGAGGTACATTTGGCTTTCAGGAGCTGGTATACACGGGTTCTAGCATACACAGGCTTCATCTGAAGATGAAAACTTCTCACACCTCTAAACTTAAGCTTCTAAAGTTAAGAGCTTCTTCTAAGAGATGGACCCTCTAACTGGTGAAAGGAACATCAGTACCTACGAGAAGTGGCATGACTAAACAGCAAGCCACATGTCTCTTGAGTTTCTGGAACTTATGGCCTCTTTGGGGAAGAACCAAAGCCCCAAAGTACAGAAAAGCAATTATTTTCCCTCACGGAATGGTGTGTGAATAGAGAGACATTTACTGTCACAACAAGAACTGAATAAATCCACTCTTGGAACAACTCCCTCTGGTTTATCACTCCTGTGTGGTTCTAGATACGGGCCAGGTGTGGAGTAGATGCACAGGTCACTACGGCAAAAGAAAGCAAGTACCTGACAGCACTGTAATTATCTGCTTCCTTGTCTGCCTCTCCTTCTAGATTCTGAACCCCCAAGGACATCAACTGTGTCTTATTCAATGTTGTATCTCCAGTGGGTCCCTCACACACAGTGGGGTCTGGATTACAGTATATATTGCATGAGGAAATGAGTGAACTTCAGGGAAACCATTACTTAACAGGTACATTGTGAGAATAACACAGTGACAGATGGAAAGCATTTTGAAAAATGAGAGAATTAAACAAATGCTCGGTATTATTATTATTATTATTATATCTCAAAAGAATCTGCTACAAACTAATTAGAGCAGTATGGGCTTTTCCAGTCAAGGAAGGTGACAATAATCTCTTGTAGATAGAGAAGTCTCGTGGTCACGTGGTAAATGCCTGGAAGTACTGCCTTCTAAACTATGGTCAAAACATGATAAATTACCAGTTTCAGAAGCTCATATGTGTAAAGTACCTCAGCCTCTGGGAAAATAAGAAACTTTATGGTGGTGTTTCTAAGATCCATATTCTGACAGCAACTCTACTGGAGCAGGTTACTTGTTAAATTTTTCTGCTTAGATTATTTTTTCAGCTTTCTTTTAAACTTCTCTTAAACATGTAGTTAAGTTCTACTGCATTCATTTTCTCAAACAACAGAATGTCTGGTCTGTTGACCACAATTGGTTGATCTGTCATTATGTATTATGTCATTATGTATCAAAGATTTTCAAAAGGGGGCATCAAGCAGGTCAGAATCATCTGGGAAATCTTTTCACACTACACATATTACCCAGAAATTCTAACAGGCCCATAATGTGATGTGTCTCTTTCCTCTCTACAGGCTGAATATCACTGTTTCAGGGGGATGTGTGTTGTATCCCTCAGATATGATGGGACGGAAAAACGAAAAGATTGAGGACGACTATCCGAAATAATTTGAAGTAAATGTTTACAGAATGGAGTCATACATAAAGTAGAATATCAGAACTGGAAGGGGTCTTTAAGAAGATGTAAAACCTCCTTTTACCTAACAAATGAGTAACTGAGGCCCAGAGAGGTCAGGCAGTTGGCCCCAGGATCAGTGCTGGTCAGTGGACAGGCAAGACTGACACTTACCTAGTCAGTGTTTTTACATCTATTTATACCCTTTCTCTTCACTGATGGTTTTACCACAGTAGACATCTCAGCGCTGATTGCCAGGGTAGAATATTAAAAATCCTGTTTTATCTGCTGTCACTATCTTAGTTAGTGCTCAGTGTGTTTACACATATGTTAGATTAATAATTATTTTATAATTTGTTATTAATTTCATTGCCTTTCTCTATGCTACTCATCTCCTTGACCCAACTTTCTATTTCCACAGCAATGTTTGTGCCACTTATTTGATAGAGTTCCAATTTCTATCATTAATCAGTGAGTATTAGCATATTTTATGTACCAAGAACAGTGTGACTTGCTGAAGATACAGTAGTGCATTAGATAATGTCCCTGTCTTCACAGAACTTATAGTCTAGCAAGGCAGCCAAATAAATAACCAGATATTTACAACACAGAGTAATAAGGGCTATGGTTGAGGAACTACAGGTTTTTATGGGAACTCAGAGAACGGATACTGTATTCATTACCTATGCTGTATAACAAATTACCCCAAAACTTAGTGGATCAAAATAACAAACATTTATTATCTCACAAATTATTTAAATTAGAAATCCAAGCATGGCTTAACTGGATACCTCTGACTTGAGATCTGTCATAAGGTCACAGCCAAGCTATGAGCTAGGGCTATGGTCTAATCTGAAGGCTCAACTGGAGATAAGGTGTCATCTCCACGTGACTTTTTACAGGCTTCAAATGACTTGTTTCCAAACTCACTGACGTAGTTGCTGGCAAGCCCCAGTTCTTCACCACAGATGTTTGAGGGTCCCCTGTCAATTGATGGTCTGAGAGAGAGAGTCAGAAAGTGAGAAAGGGTGCTGGAGACAAGTCTTTTTGTAACCTAATCTTGGAGGTGACATCATAAGTAGGAAATGCACCTCCTTTTGCTGTATTCCATTCATTATAAACGAGTCACAAGTCCAGCTCAAATCAAAGGAAAAAGATTGCACAAGGGCACGAATACCAGGAAGTGGGGATCATTTGTGCTACCTTAGAGACTGCCAACCACAGGAGCCCTAAAAGGGCAAGGACTAAGGGTATATGTAACAGGAGCCCCTTGTGTGTCCCTCCTGAGGAAGTGACATATGAATGAACTTGAAAGAGTGAAGGCTGAGCAGAAGTGGCCAGGCTGGTGTGTGTGTGTGTGCGCGCGCATGTGTATGCACACTCACTCAAGGTGGGGGAGCTGTTCCAGGAAAAGGCTAATCTGTGCAAAAGAGTGATGGCAAGATAAAGCAAAGTTAGTATTCCTGGAGCACAGAAGCGTAGTAGGAGGTGGAGAGTGGCAAAAGATGAGTCTGATTAGAGAGGCAAGCCAAAGGATGGGTCATGACCTCACTTACTTGCTTTCCTTTGTTCCTCTATAATAGTTTCCATTGTTTTATCATTAGATAATGATAAATTATTGAAAGATGTACCAGTCAAGATGTTTATGACTGCAAGTAAAACAATCCCCAGCTCAAACTGACTTAACCAATAAGAAAATATATTAGCTTGCATAGGACTAGAAGATTTCCAAGGTTGACTGATTCAGTAGCTCCAAAACAGTTTTTTCTACTCACTCTGCCATTCTCAGTATTTTCTTCATTCTCATGGTGTCGCATCACGGACAACAATGCCCCAAGAAAGAAGAGAAGATACTCTCCTCCTGCATTTCCTACTTGAGATGGAGAAAACCTTTCCTGGAAGATCCCTAGATTTTCTCCCCTCACTTCTCAGTGGCCAGGATTAGGTCACGGCCTGATTCCCACGTGAATCATTGGCAAGGGGAAAGGAATTACCTTGATTGGCTTAGACTAATCCACTGGGATGGGGTGATGTTGGCACATTAGCCACAAACATCCACTGCGGACAGCTTCATACTTAGACTAGATACGTTTAGTCCCTCGAAGAATTGTTCACTGGTTTGTGCTTCAGCTTTCACACTCTGGATTTTAATCAACGGCAGCTCAAGCAGATCAAGGATCAGCCACATAAAACCTGCTTCTACATTGACTGTAAAACTGTTTTTGAAGGCATTTTTTCCTGATGTCACTTGAGGTCTTTTGTGGAAAGTCTTGCATAAGAAATTCCTTCCAGAATTAAAGTTGAAAGAAAAAATCTCTTGAGGATAGTGTGCATCTTTGTCTCTGAGAATAAGAAATACGGAAATGACCATGCTTCCCTTTTTGCGATGGCTGTCAGGGAACTCCAAGCCAGAGTTAGAAGTAAATCACAGACCTCTATTAACAATTGTAAATTATCAGGGAATTTGTTTCCTGCCTGTTTTCTTGGACTTCATTTTCTGTTTCTGTATCTCTGTAACCCAGATATCAGCTGATGCCTCCAAGCCTCTCTGGCTCAGCATCTTCCTTTTCACCATCTGTCACCCAGGCTCATTTCCATCACTGGTTGCCACCAAAACTCCACAATATTAAGCATTTGGGGAAATTTATATTACTGAAGATTGCTAGAGGATGGTGAAGCCACAGACAAAGCCCAGGCCAGACAATGCACATCACTTAGGAATTTAACTCACCTGTGTCATCAACTCTTTCCCTGTTCCCCCCTCACATTCCTCCCATCTCTTGAGGAGCAACACATATTTCTCTCCTTGGCCTGTGCATAGCAGGTTAGGGATCATCTTGGTTTCTTAAGTATGCCTTTGATATTTCTCTTTCCACTCTAGGTAGGTCATCAATGTACTCCAAACACAGTTCTCTCCTGAGAGAAAGCCTGGCAGGTGAAATTTCTCCATCTTCTCCATGCACCGCAAAATGGTGTTTCAGTCGACTATGGACCACATATATGCTGTTGGTCCCATAAGATTAGTACTATACAGCCTAGGTGTGTAGTAGGCTATACCATCTAGGTTTGTATAAGTATACTTTGTGATGTTCGCACAATGACGAAATAGCCTGATGACACATTTCTCAGAATGTATCCCCATTGTTAAGCATTGCATGACTGCATATATTTTATTAACCTATTGCCTGTTAAGCCACTCAAAATCCTTTTTGGAAAAGGCAAATTATAAATAAGTTTAGTAAAGCTTTCTAAACAGTGTGATAAAGGACATCATTGGCTACAAAAATAAAATGCTTGAAATTAGAAAATGTGTAGCTGACTAAAATATTTGCAGATGATCTGGTGTGTGGCTGTGTCACATATGGATTTCATTTTCCTATCCCTCTCCTAATGCTTACAACCAAGAAGGGAACTCAATGGAATAAAATACTAGACATTTATGAATCCAAAACACACCTCTCGAGTATTTAGAGATCATAATTGTAACAATATTTTGATGTGATGAATATATTGTGCTCTATTTGAAACACTCACATACTTCACTCTGCTATCACGCAGCATTAGAGTCAAGAAAGACTCCTTGACATGATATTGAATAGCTATGAGATCCTACCCTGGTAGAAAGAGGGGTTTTTAAAGATGCTGAAAAGGATACCTGACCCAAAACAATACCCTTGAATTATTCATTTTGCCACAGTGCGGTTGGAGACTGATCCCTACAGGTCCCTTTCCACTGTGCTCCAACCCCCTTCATCGTTCCTTTGGAGAGTTCAGCTCAAGTCCTCACTATTCACAAACCTTTTCTGGAACCCAGCATGACTTTCCAAACCGTCAATAATTTAATTTTTTCCACTTTGGGTGGTGATGGTGTTACTGTACCAGCACAAAAATGATCCAGGTGACTAATACTAACAATAAGAGACCTTAGATGTCCCAGACACATTTTCCCCCTGGAGTGGGGAATGTTCTCCTCTCTAATGGCTCATTTGTCCTTTCAAAAGAGGCAGATACTGTTATGTTATTAAGTTAGTAGAGAGGCATAAAGATTTAAGCCACAGTCGTCAGCAGAGAAGGTAGGATTAAATAAGAAAATGCACATAGTCTAACTTAAAAATTGCCATACACTGAAGACAAAAATCGTGTTTTCTCCCTCTTGAAAAGTGGAAAAATTAATAAACACAATAAATTAAACTAACATTGGCATGCACTTTACCAATACTCCCTCTATACTACCATTTCTAATCCTCAACACTACCTTGGGCAAGGATATTTTTATCTCCATTTTCTAGATGAAATTGAGGGTCAAAAAGGTGAATTTACTTGCCTGCGATTGTGGAACTAGTAAGCAGTGAAGCCAAGCCTCAAATCAAGATCTTCTCACTCTAAATCAAATTCTTTTGTAGCTACACTTCTGACTAGCAGTGGATAAAAGGGAATGTTTTCCACATTTCAAATCAGACAGAAACTCACGTGCTTCATATTGTTGTACAGGATAAGAAAAAGATGGGAAATAATTCATTCAAACCATTAAAGCTTTAGGCTCAACTGGAAACCTGAAAACAACTACCACACAAGGTCTAGTTTTATTGAAAATAATATATATACACATAATAATATCAGACTTGACCATGAAAACATTTCTAAGTTTCTTGTCTGCTCAGGAGTGGTCACTCTGACTCCTGGAAAAAGAAGTGATGCTGTTTCGAAGGCTAGAAAGAAATGTAAATTAGCTATGAGCATGACTTAGCTAGATAACAATTTCAGCAGACATACCGCTAAAAGGCTAAATATTAATTATGCTAGGAATGAGCAGGTTCGGCTTGGTTTGCTGTTTCAGAGGGTTAGGACCATTAAAGCCATAAAGAAAAGGAGTAAGTACAAGCCATCCAGCTTATGAACTTTTCAGAGTGGACTTAACTGCAGAGCTACGCTAAGACCTGGGAGCTGGCCATGCCTCTGCTCAGGCGTTAGCAAGAATGAGGCTGACAGCCGTCCACTGGGCCCCTTCCAGGGCTTGTCCTAGAATCTTAGTGCTCTTCGCCTCCTCTCTTCTTCACAGCAACCCTGGAGGAACTACCCCATTTTGCAGCTGAGAAAACTGAGGTTCAGAGAGGCTACTTCTTCGCAAGGCCCAAGCCAGTAAGCAGCTGAGCTGGGTAATTTCAATTTAAGGGCAGTTCTCTCCTCACCACACCGCTCTGACCAGATGAGGTAGGGTTGTTCTACTGCGCAATACAACACACCAGCCAAAAAGTTCAGGGGTGAGGCAAGGTGGCAGGGAGGAAGAGAAAGGACCCGTGAGGCCTCTCTCTACTCCCTGATTCCCACATCCTCAGTCACAAACCAACACCCTCCTCCTCCTCGAGGCCCCATCTCTCCCAGTCCTGAAGGAGGCTGAGAATAGAGAGAAGAAGTAAACAAGGTTCCTCAGGGCTTCGCCCCCGCCCCCACTAAGAGTCATTCTTCACTACTGGCCAGGGAGGCTGAGACTTGATCCAGGGTCACAGCAAGGTGGCTTTCCAGGGGGCCACCTTGGCAGTCATCGCGAAAAACCCTGAAATTTGGCCCTTCAGCTTCCAGGCACATGTGGAATGCATTATGTTTCTAATCATAACATTGCCAAGACTGTCTTCAAATAAGGAGATTGTGAGAGAAACCACCCAAATTAGGAAATCAACGTGGGCACGACGGAATCGGCCTTCAACCTCTCCTGCACACTGCCAACATTTTTCTCCTCTTGCCTGATACTGTCATTTAAGCATCCCATTAACTGACGGAATTTTTCACAAAGCAACCTCTGTTTGGGGAAAACTCGTACCAGATTTATTTATAATTGTCCTATTTCCAAGCATCATATTTGTTATTATCACTGCTGCTTTTGTTATTAGGAAATACACACACACAACCCCCCACAAAGACTCTAGTCCTCTTGGATTTTATTTTCTGGAAAGATCGCCAGGCTCCTGAACCTCAGAATCTCTAACTACCTGATTATCAGAGTTGCCACCACTTCTGCTGGTTTCAAAGTGGATATTTACATATGCTCACTCTTTGCTGGTACCTCTGGCTGTAGTCCCAAGTCATTGAATTTGAGATGTAGATGATCTAAAGGGTCCCCTTCTTGGGCCGGCCCGTGGCTTAGCGGTTAAGTGCATGCACTCCGCTGCTGGCGGCCCGGGTTCGGATCCTGGGTGCACACCGACACACCCCTTCTCCGGCCATGCTGAGGCCGCGACCCACATACAGCAACTAGAAGGATGTGCAACTATGACATACAACTATCTACTGGGGCTTTGGGAGGAAATAAATAAATAAATAATTTTAAAAATAAATAAATAAATAAAAATAAAAAATGAAGGGTCCCCTTCCAGCAGTATCTCATGCACCTTCAGCTCAAGTCCTGGGCTAGAGACCTGCCTCATATGTGCCTCAAACCCATGCCTCACCCAAGTTCCTAATTTATTTCCCAAGTCTAAGGCATCTCCTCAATGAAAAGACATCTAAGTCAATAGTAGTAAACACTTTCATTATCTCCTTTATTTCCCACAAAAACCCTACGGGGCAGGTACTGTTATTTGAACTTTCCAGTTGAAGACAGTGAGGTACAGAAAGATTACATAATTGGTTTAAGATCACATAGCTAGTAAATAGCAGGATTTGGAACTGCAGCAGTCAATGCTGGAGATCTCGCTCTCTCTCAATTTTTTATTTGTAAATAATTTCAAACTTACAAAAAATTATCAAGAATGGGAATAGTACAAAAACACTGACATATTCTTTACTCAGATTCACCTATTGTTAACATACACTCTATTTGCTTTTTTTGCACTCTCTCTCTCACATCTCTATCTACATATAATTTTTGTATTATATATTATGTATGACAGAGACTATATGTGATATTTTTTTTCCTGAACCATTTGGAAGAAAATTGAATACATCATGCTTCTTTGCCCTTAAATAATTCAATGCATATTTCCTAAGAGGGATGTTCTCTTACATAACCACAGCACAGTTATCTAATTCAGTAAATCTAGCATTAATATAAAATTTTAGTCTAATATATATCTATAATCCAATTTTTCCAATTGATCTAAAAATGTCTTTATAGTATATTTTTTCTCTGGTACAGGATCCAGTCCAGGATAAGGTATTGCATTTAGCTGTCATATTTCTTTAGTCTCCTTTAATCTGGGACATTTCCATAGCCTTTCTTTTTCTTTTATGACAGTGACATGTTGAAAAATATAGTTTCTTCCTCCTTTTTTTTCTGGTAGAAAACACCTAATTTGAGGTTTGTCTGATATTTCCTCGTAATTACACTTAGATTGTGTGTTTCCAGCCAGAATACTCATAAGTGATCCTGTGTTCTTCTCATGGTATCACATTCTGGAAGTACACAATGTTTATTTGCTCTTCATTGGTGATTTCACTTTGTTTGCCTAATTGAGGTGTTGTCTGATTTCTACACTGTGTAGTTACAATTATTCCCCTTAAAACTAATAAGCAATCTGTGGGGAGTCAGTTTAAGAACATGACAAGATCCCGTTCCTCATCAAAACTTCCCCCTGGGTTTAGTACTTTTTGATGATTGTTGCCTAAACTAATTTTGACTAAGATGGTTATAAAATGATTTTCTCTTACAGTCCCTCCACATTTACCTGTCAGCTTTTGGCATTCAACAGTAAGTAAGAGAACTTCCTTTCCCTCCATTTATTACTTATTTATTTGTCTCTTTATTAGTAGTACAGTTTCACGGATTTCTGTTTTCTTCGGTGGTTTATATTCATACCATCCTTATTTAGCTATTGATTCAAATTGTTCCAGCTTTGGGCAGTGGGAGCCACTTCAAGCCTTCTGTTATCCTTAAGACAAGATGTTCCAGGATCCTCTAGAACTTTCTCTGCCCTAGCCCTAGGTTCATCCGTTTCTCTGAGGAGTCCTTATTCTTTTGGTAGGGAATGATATTAGGGGCCAAGATCTGAGCACTGGGTGTGCTCATTGCTACTGGGGTGCTTTTTGCTTCTGGTTCCTTCCAGCAGACAGAGCTAGGAAATATGTGTGTCTATACACAAATACACATGTATACTTACATATGTACTACACATACATGCACACATACACACACATTTATGTGAGCACATGTGCATGCATGTACACGTATAAATATTTTAGAAATCGTGAGTTCACACTGACGCCTCCAATTTGGAGCACACTCTGTCACTACACAGTCTTTGCCCTGTGCTTCCACAATAGCTGAAAAAAGAGACGCAAGATGGAATCCCAAGGGACTTAGAGAATATTGCCTCTGTTCTATTTATGATATCTTTACATCTCTTGCTTAAAATTACCCCATATTCTGGGGACAACAATATGTGTCCTTGAAGACCCAATTTTGTCTTTGATCCATAGCTGAGCTCCTTCTCCTTGCAAAACTGTAGTGGGGGCTTGTGAGAGATGGATCCTTGAGTTTCTCCAAGAATTTAGAATTTGTGACTGCTGGGCTGGCCCTGTGGCTTAGCGGTTAAGTGCACGGGCTCTGCTACTGGCGGCCCGGATTCAGATCCTGGGTGCGCACCCACGCACCGCTTCTCCAGCCATGCTGAGGCCGTGTCCCACATACAGCAACTAGAAGGATGTGCAACTATGACATACAACTATCTACTGGGGGTTTGGGGGGAAAAAAAGGAGGAGGATTGCCAATAGATGTTAGCTCAGAGCCGGTCTCCCTCAGCAAAAAGTGGAGGATTAGCATGGATGTTAGCTCAGGGCTGATCTTCCTCAAGAAAAAAAAAAAAAAAGAATTCGTGACTGCCAACTGTTTTAGATACTTTGAGGTAAGTCACATAAAATACATCAAATCCTAAGACAGCAGTCTGTCCATCATAGGCAACTTCTGCTCTGAGAGGTTGACAAAGAAAAGAGAAGGTATATAGGCAAAGCATCTTCTGGGTAGGGATACAAGGACAGTGGTGGCAAAGGAGGATGGGGTCCCCCAAATCTTTAGATGCTAGAGTGTGGGGGAAGATGCAGTCCCCAGAGATGGACACAAGGTGGCTCAGTGACTGTATTCCCTGGTGCTCCAGGTCCCCCTAGGAGGAAAAAAGTAACTATGTTTAGGAGCAGGCAGTCATTGAACATTATGGCAGCCCCCAGCAGATCCATTCAAGCCCATAAGAGTCTAGAGCTAAATGCAATGAACCAGCCTCAAAGGTGATGACCTGAGCCCCACCGACTCTATCTGGCTGCAACATAGGCTTTCAGAGGAGTCCTGCTTACTGGTACTCATTGGCTTTGGCTTTCCTTTGTGGCAGTTGTGCTCAGCCAGCAGTATATGATGACTTTGGGACCAGACAGAATTGAGTTCTAGTCCTAGCTTTGCTGTTATTAATAAGTATGTGGTATTGGATTGTAATAACCTCTCTGAGCCTCAGGTTCTTCATTTATAAAACGAAAAAACTGCAAGATTGTTATGTGAGTTGGACGTAATAAACATAAAGCTATGGCATGTAGTTGGGTCTTAGATAAATGTAGACTTTCTTAAGAACAATACAGGGGGTCATAATACTTTACGTATGCTAAATTTCTAGGTATGTCCCTAAGCAAAATAATCCAAGGTGTTTTATAGAAGGATCCAGAGGCTGATTTCCTGAGAGAACTGAGCTGGGCCAAATCCACAACCATTCCTTTTAGGTTATCTCCCAGTGTGGATTGGCTAATAGCTTATAAAACTGTTTCCTATGTATATCAGCCAGAATTTTATAGCAATACAATGGTTTGGATTCATATCCTTTGTCATTGAACTTTTAGCTGCTTTCATAATTGAAAACATATCAGCTCTTGGGCCATTGTTATCCTGAGAACACCTGCAATATTGCATTTTCTTTGGAACTTAAATGTCCAGATATGGTGTGGCCAAGGGCTGAAACTAAATACAAGCTGAGACCTCTTGCTGAGGTCTTCTCTGACTGGGCCTGCTGTCCTCACAGGCAGCATTCTCCCTCAAAGAATCTGCATTCCTCCAGCATCCTCTGCCCAGGACTGCATGTCCACAAACCACCCAGCGTGGCTGGCTCCCACTGCTTCCCGACGATGACAAGCAGGTAATTCTTTTCCTTCCCAGTAACTCAAAGTCCAAAGCTGTGGATGGATGTCGTTCTAGCAGATTCATACAGAAGCACACATCTCCTAGCAATGCCACACAAGAAGGGAATGTCTGGGGCCTGCAGCCTCAAAACCTCTCTGCTCTCCAAGCACCATTGCCTTAACCCAGATGCCTTTGTGAGCTGCACAGGACAAATACATCTGTCCCCCAAGTGTAAGGGGATAGGAGTGGAAGGGACTATGTGAACAGCAGATAGCATGTCCCACGTAAAGGCCTTGACATTGGGTTATTTTTTAAACACTGCACTGGCTAAAACAAATGAATCAGCTATTTGTGACCCCTGCCCTTTACCTTTTCTGCTTGCTCTTAACAGACCTTAATATGAAGAAGACATGTCAGAGAAGTAAGAGATGGGGCCCTACTCTTGCCTCCACCACCAATAGGCTCTGAAAACTTTGGAAGTCACTTGACTTCCCTGGGCCCAGTTTCCTCTTCAAGAGGATGAAGACGTGAAGCCTCAGGTGCCCATGAAGGTCTTCTACCATTTATTTTATTTTTTTTTTGGTGAGGAAGATTGACCCTGAGCTAACATCTGTTGCCAATCTTCCTCTGTTTGCTTGAGGATTGTCCCTGAGCTGACATCTGTGCCCATCTTCCTCTATTTTGTGTGTGGGACGCCGCCACAGCATGGCTTGATGAACAGCATGTAGGTCTGTGCCCAGGATCCAAACCCGCAAACCTCAGACCACTGAAGCGGAGTGCGCAAACTTAACCACTACACCACCAGGCCAGCCCCACTGTTTGGGGGATCTTCTTTAAGAGTAATAATACAAAATTATAAGTAAGTATAAGTAGGTCTACCATTAATACTTATTTAAAATGACAAAAGATTTACACAATGTTATAAGCCAATATGACCTCAATAAAATAATTAAAAATAAATAAATAAATAAAATGAGAAAAGAAAGCAAAAATATCAACTTTTGAAAGTCAATAAATACCAGAAATATCACGAAACTCAGAAAAAAAATAACATAAGATTTGTAATTGTCTGCTTGACAAACATAAATGCTTGTATTCTTTTTTTTTTTTTTTTAAAGATTTTATTTATTTATTTTTTCCCCCAAAGCCCCAGTAGATAGTTGTGTGTCACAGCTGCACATCCTTCTAGTTGCTGTATGTGGGACGCGGCCTCAGCATGGCCGGAGAAGCAGCGCGTCGGTGCGAGCCCGGGATCCGAACCCGGGTCGCCAGCAGTGGAGCGCGCTCACTTAACCACCAAGCCACGGGGCCGGCCCTAAATGCTTGTATTCTGCATTTTTGCCTGCATTAATGTTTGTCTCTTCTTCTGACAAAATTCCATAATATACTTTTCTATAGGGAGACTAGAAAAATCATTCTGTTTTTCCTGTAGCATAATTGATTAAAATTTATTTATTATTAATGATAACAGAAAATTTCTTTCAGCTTCAAAGCTCATTATTGACAATGTCGTGTACATTTTTAGTATTTTTGTCAGATTTGGGAAAGTCCCCTATCAAATGTCTTTCATATGTGAGCAGTACAATTTCAAGCATTTGCATTTCCTTGGGCAGAGACCAATCTGAAATATTCTTTGAATTGCTGTCACTCGTTACCCAAGGCCTTGGGAGGGCCTCTGCTCTCACCACTTCACACCAGGTACCCTACAGCCCCGCCCTCACACACCTGAATGTCTCAGGGGCCCTGCCACAGGGCCCCCTTCCACATCTCTGTGGCTCTGCACATGCTAACCCCTCACTTTGAACTGCCTTTTCTCTCCCCCCCATCCCTGTTCTTCAAGGTGTAAGCAGATTCAGCCATCCCTCTCCTGCATTGTCCCTGCCTTTTGTCACACTGCTAGAACAGAATCCTTCCCATGGTGTCATAGTTCTCTGTTCATTTGTCTGCCTTACCCACTAGACTCAGATTCCCCTGAGGGAAGGCAACGGATCTTTCCATCTGCCTACCATAAGGCCTAGCTCAAAAAAGGTGCTCAATAAGTGTGTCACAAATAGAAATTGCTCCACAACACAGATTGCAAGAAGTGCCACAATTCTTTACCTTTCTAAAACAAAACCTATTGAGCTCTGATTTCTCAATTGTCAATTGGTGATAAAAAGAGCATGGCCATTTATTGAGGTATCTTCCTCCCTTGGGTTCAGGCAGTCCATGAAAATGGGGGGCCCACGCTCAGGTCACTCGTCAGCATTGGTTACCCTAGACACTGCTTCTCCTTCTGCCACTCTAGGAGGGTGAGGATGCCATGGTCCTCTCCCCTCACCTTCGGCTGGCTCTCAGGGATCCTTTCCCCCTGCTTTCAAGATGGCAGCATTTGGAGGCAACCACCTAAATCACCTAGGTGGCCATCCTCCTTCTGAGATGCTCTCTCCTCTGGAAGGTGCAAATGTGAGCAGGGGACAGGTCTATGCCAACTACAGTATATTTCAGGCTCATTTCCTCAAGGGCCTAGAAATCTCCACAAAATGGCTGAGTAAAGAAGTCATCAGATTTGTGCATCTCCACCAACCTCAGAAGAAAAAGGAAATAAGAAAAGAAAAAAGAAAAGGGGAGACAGAGGAGAGGAACAGACGGAAGGAGGGAGGTGGGGAGGGAGGGAGAAAAGAGCATCCTGGGCAGAGAAGCCCAGAACCTGGAGAACACTGAAGTCTGGTTGCCCTTGCTTTATGGGTGAGGGATACATACAATTACTTCTTCATCCATTTTCTAATGAGTCTGCTCAAGCAAGAAAATAATAATAATAATAAAATAAGACACAGGTTAATTTCTACATTGACTTATTAATACATTAGCCTGTCACAAATGTTTATTGACTCAATCAATCAATGAATGAGTTATCTCTGTTAGTTCATTATCATGAATCTGTTTTTTTTTTTAACTACATAAATATCATGCAGGGAAAAATAAACAGTGTCCCTCTCCTCACACCTATGAAATTATGCAGGTAAGAGCAGTGATTAGGAGCCATTTCCTTATTGCACTGGGAATAGAGACAAGACTTGTTCATTTCAGCTACAGTGATGCAGTTTCCTCCCCCCCTTCAGAAAAGGGCTTTATGTTTATTCTGTATTTTTAGAAAGTGGTTAAGGCAGGTAAGATCTTGCATTTGCCTTCTACCGGCAAACTTCACACTGCAGCCACATGACTCAGGAGTAAACAAAATAAAACAATTTTTCCCTTAATCAGAACTTCTTTAAGAAAGGCTGGATTACAGTGCCTTAACGGCCTTTATCAAAAGACAATAATGGATTTCCAGAGCAAAGGGCACACCTGATCTAATGTATTCTTCCAAATACAGTTGATGTCTGTAATCTAAGGAAGAAATGGAGATTTCAGTCCCTCACATCATCTGGTCCTTGACTTATGTAGCAGAACAAAATGGTCCACCAAGATCTTTTCTCATTAGCAGGACTTATTTAAATTCCTTTCCCTCCCCCCATCCTCCTTTTTATAACCAGCGGCAAATTACCATTATTGATAAACCATTAGAAAATAAAATGAGACAATTTTATTGACAGCTAAATGAAGTAATGCCTGGGTTGTGTTGGTTTTCAGCAATTGAGCTTTTTGTATTCATTAAAACTCTGCGAGCAGCATGTGTTAAATTTTTGATATATGCAGTGTGCAATGAAATCTTTATCTACATTAACTGAGATACCAATTTGTACCCCTGTTGCACCCTAATAGGCTGATTTATTGTGGTTTCCCAAGGCCTATTAATGAAAGAGCTTGGAGATTTTTAGTGGCCTGAATCAATTTCATTTTTGGATGCAGCAGAAGTTGTCAAGGTCCATGCCTCTCATTTCCTCTTTTGTCAGTACAGATAGATAGTGTGAGCTCTCGTGTCATGTGCAGGAGCCAGGCGCTTGACAGATTGGCGTGTAAGCTGGGGACTACTCAGACATCTGCACAAACTCAGTGAGTGGAATGACAGAGAAATACCACGGGATTCCCGAACTGTCTTCAAAGGGGAGAAATGCCTACAAAAAGTTTTTACAAAAACAAATAAATAGCAATAAAAAACAAAACTCCACAAAGCTGACAAGAAGCACCAATCTAGAGTGGCAATGTTCACTCCCACCATTATTAGCAAGTTCTCAGCCCACCTGCCTTGATGGTTTTTATTAATCTTACTCCTCCATTTAAACTTGAGCCTCTGGTAGATCAGGGGGTTGGGGGGATGACAATCTAGTTTTGTTCACTGACTTATCCTAAGCACCTAGAATAGAGTCTAAGCTCATTAATATTATCAATGGATAGACTTCCACACAACAGAGAGAAAAGAAAAAAATTCATTAAATGATTACTTTGTTTAACCAATGTTTGTTACCATTAGTGTCCAGAGACCTTTGAGAGTCTGATGAAAGCTATGATCTTTATCGCCAGAAAGATGTTTGGCTGTTCATGAGCATTAAATTTTCCATAGAATTTCAGACTTCCCTCAAATCCCATGGGCAGACCTCAGGGTAAGATACCCTCTGGTCCACACAGTGCCAAGAAACAAGATTGTTTAATTACTATAGCTGAGGGGAGCAGGCAGGGGCTACGTAGAGGGTGGGAGAGAATAAACTGATCCAACTGGATTGGATGATCCTTTGCTTCCTGTTCCCAGACATCCTAACTCCATCAGTCCAGCAAACCATCCAAGAATTAATTTGATACACTAATCACTGTTCACAGCCCAGAAAATATTCAAGAGATAATGAGCAAATTTGTTAAAAGCCACATAAAATTGTCTTCCTTTCTCTTCCAAATTTGTTAGTTGATTTGTTCCCCAGGGTGACTGAGTTAGAGAGTTCTTCTTTAGTGAAACTTCCTCTTTATGGAAGGAGTTCAGAATACTCTGGAGCAGATCTTCCTATTCTGAAGCTGACTGATCCCAGAATTAAATTAGCCCATAATTCTGATGTCTTAGAATAGAAGCTCAAGGACCTCTGATAGTTCAGCTGAGTCTGAGGAATCACAGGGAATCAGCAGCTGCCCTTTCTGTGGGATGAAAATGCTGATGCTGGATTTGACAGATTTTGGCTATTTATATTGCTTTTGTTATTTTCAAGGCATTTCTCAAGTAGATCTATCAATTGATCAGATCTATTGATTCCAGTACAGACATTGATGTTAGCATTTCCATATCACCTACTGTATAAGTCAGGTTTATTTTTGGTACATAGTTTCAGTCCCCAGAAGCCTGAAAGACTGCATATTACCCCGCACAGCACTTGGAGATGATTATTGTCATGTTTCATCTTGCACCAGGAAGATCTGATATACAGCCAAAAGTTTCAATCAGGATTATGAAACAGAGTCTGTCATGAAATCCTGACACTGGCAGAATTCTGACAAAAAATATACTGACCATAAATTTAAGAGAAAATTTAATTTGGAAATGAACACAAAAAACTGATGATAATGTCTCAGATGTGGTACAGTTTGAAGTAAAACATGCCAAAATATCATAGATCAAATATGTGGAGAATTGAGCTCATGGATATAGTCATTCTTGTGTTTCTATGTCACAAACATAATAAAAGTGAAGTATGCCAGAAATCCCCCCCAAAAAAGGTAACAAATTAACGTATTCTTTAGGAGGCTCTGTATGTTGCTTTCCTAACATGACTGAGTTTTTCATAGTCAGGCAAATGAGGTTATAAATTTTAGTTTTGCTAAATTGGCTGGGTAACCTCAGGCTAGTTGCCTAATTACTTTGTCTTTGGTTTCCTACCTTTACAAGGATAATAATAGTTACCTTTAAGGCAATTGGAAGGATTAAGCAGGCTTATGTCTAAAAGGCACTTAGGACAGGGCCCAGGAGCGCCAAATACGCATTCAATGAACAGGAGTTGCCTTCTAGCAATCACCAAGGCACCAAGGAAGAAGGGAATAGAAGAAGCAAACGAGACCACAGGCGGGTCAGGGGCACTGACAGGACACTGGTGGACCGTCCAGGGGACTGTCCAAAACCAATGCAACTGTTGGAAAAAATTCAGGGATTCGTCTTTCAAGGCTGTCTCTTTTCAGGTACTAGGGGAAGGAGCAAATGTGGCTTCTAACAAGAGATGAGAGTGGTGGCAGGGAGTACGGCAGTGGAATTTATGACAGAAGAGAAGAAACAGTTGAGGGAAACAAAAATTGAAATAAAATTATCTTATTTTTTATTTTTATTTTATTTTTTTGGCAATAAAAAAATTTAGATAAATCATTTTAGAAGGAAAGACAAGTACTCTTAAAGCCAAGAAAGCCATCAATATATGTTCTCAGAAGGACGAACGCTGCAGGAAATACTTAGAGTGAATGAAAATTCATCCAATTCACAACAAAAAAAAACACTGTGGGCTTAAAACCAAAAACTAGTCTTGGATTGAATTTTTTTTTTAATGACACTAAATTTAACCAACTGGAATTCTTTTTAAAATAGCCTTCTAGTCAACCTTTTCAAATGAAGAATTTGCATTTAATGGGAAATGTGCACTTTATCACAGGGATGGAACTCTGTGTCCTTGGCTTAGTTACTCTTGAAGAAGCAAGACTCACATTGTGGCAAATATTTCTCCTGCCTGAATGACTGGGGCATGGGCAGGTCGAAATTTCTACTCCCAACAAGTAATGCCCCATGGTAAATCTTCTCTGAGGAAGGCACTAATCTTGTCTATGAGGATGAAACATATTAAGAGAAAAGGCATAGTTGTAGAATAAATGACTGGTATAATTAATGCTATTGTTAACGTAGGACTTAGTTATAAGGGATAAAAGAGTCGGCAGCAAGTTTAAACAATGAAGTAACGTGCCATGGGTGGTTTCTCAAAATCTTGATTACTTGAGGAAATTACGATGAGCTAATCAAAGAGCACCCTGATCCTATAATAGAGAGAATGATGGGAGGACTGTAGGACAAAAGAACCCACATAATTCATTTCTAGGGCAACATCTAACTCTGTTGCTAAGAGTATCAGCAGGTTAATTAAGAAATCTGTTAGTGATGAGGCTGGCACATTTTCTTTTCCAGAAGATACTGCTTGTTAACACATGAGTATAACTAATGACTGTTGTATAGCCAGCCACATGCTTGGCAGAAGGAAGATATAGAGATGACTGCTTAGCTCAGAGAGAGACAAGTCTCCCCTTGGTTGCTCCACCTACCATATCCTTCTACTAACAAGCAAGTAGCCCTGTCACTACTTGTCTCTATTGTCTACCTAGGAAGAGACCAAATGGAGAACTCAGATTCCCACACTTCATGGATATTAACTTTTTCTACCCCTTTTCCTTCAGGGAGCTAAAAAGAAAGCTACTGACTGTAAGATATTCATAAACTGTATGCTATATCATTGTGGAAGCTTTTGATTGCAAGAAACAGAAAACCCCAACTTAAACAATAAGGAATTTATTACTAATTTTGTCAAATGTAAGACAACAATTGTAACACACCATTATTTTATGAACCACTAAGAAAGAATAAAAAACACTGCCAATTAGCATTGACACAATGCTCTCTAATGATTTAAAATTTTTATTTTATATCTATTGAAAGAGAATTGTAAAACTTGTTGATATATATTTTATGACATATCACATACATACTATATATTTTATGTCAGAAATATATCAGAAATATGCATATATACAACCATAAATCAAATATATTGGTTCACATTCTTAAAACGTCTTCACATTCAGAGTTTGGATCTTCTGAATCACTTTTTAAATTCAGAGCCAGCAATATCCATATCTTTTTCTACCCAGTATTATCCTCTATGATATCAAAAATGTTAGTGATGCAGCATTTCTTAAAAGATTGCTCTCCTGTTGCCTCTTGAATTTTCTTCCAAGCAGTGACACTCATTACGGAAGTTTTGATGATGGTGCTTTCTTTATCCTTACAGAGGTGTCAATGGAAGATGTTCAGACAGAAAACAAAATCCCTGACTTTAGTATCTTTCAATGGTTTGTTGAATGAACTGTCAAAGGGCTGCAGCTGTCAGTCACGTCACCGGGAACAAGAATCAAATTGACACATGCACAGGCAATGACCACTATGTCAGGACTGCCCCTGGCCAGCAGTCGTTGTAAGATATTATCATAGCAACACACATTCTGATCTCAGAGATGTTGAACTGTAAAAAGAAAGTGCAACTTAAAATCAACAAAACATATTTCTCACTTAAGAAATCTGCAGATATGACGGCAGCTGAATTCGGTGGCTCAACGCCATCAGGGACCCACATTCTTTTCACCTTTCTACTCAACTGTCCTCGGCATAGTATTTAGCGCTCAGTTCGTTGCCTTTACGGACCCAGATGATGTTAGAGCTTCAGGAGTCATACCAAACCTGATGTCCAGAGGAGGAAGGAGTGTTTGCTCATAAGTGTCTCTTTTTATCAGTAAGCAAAACAATCCCTTTGGAGATTATTCCAGTCACACAGGAAGAAGAAAAAGAATGAACACCTTTGTTCATCTCTAGCCCATCGTTACTTTGTAAGAATTGGGGTCTAATGTTAACAGATCTTCCAGCTGTCAAAAGATATCAGAAAGCTGGATTTTTCTGTGGAATACTCTGATTTTTAAAACATATCTCTAATCTGTCAGGTTCTATACCATACCATGTTGCTTGCATACAGCGTGGCAACTAACGGAACTTCAGTCCCAAGATGTACTGCAGGAACCGAGGTTTGGGGGGAAAACTGAACTACAACCTATGCAGCAATTCTGGAAATGTAGCCTGCATCTAGTTCTACGCATCTGAAGGATCGCATACTGCCAGCAGAGGTGACACAAATGAAACACAGATGGTCCCCACACGGGAGAACTAGGACTCGTGCAGCTGCATCTATGCCTTTCCCAATGGGCAGACTTCTCTGAGGTGGTTCACCTAACGAAAGTCCTTTGAGGCTTCCCTTAGAAGTTCTCACTTAGCAAGGAGTCTTTGATGGCACCACAAGAAACACTAGGGGTCATTCCAGCAGATGACTCAGACCCCAAGCCTTATTTCAGCTTGGTGACCACTCTCCCACCCACTCCCTTCAATCCCATGGCATCCCGGCCAGCCTCTTCCTGAACAATTCTCCTACCCTGCCCTTGGAAATAGTCCCCATCCTCATCTACTTGTCACTTTCTGGCTCCAATCCCCTTTCACTTTCTTCTAATTTATTTGGGCCAACAGTTGTGAACTTCGCCTCCCATTTGCTTTAACCATTCCGTCATTCTAATTTTTCCTGTAGTGTCTCACGTTAGATATCTGTCCATTCCCTCCAGCTCTTAGTCTGGCTTCACCCATGGCTGCATAATCTCTGCCACATCTGGGAAAAATGTGATAAACTTCACAGGCCTAAATGAGCAGCTGTGGGTTTATGGCTAAACAACCAAGTATGAGTGGCAGAAAGAGAAACATCCTTTCTCAAGCATGATTTCCTTCCTCCTTCCCACTCTCCCTAGCTCCATTTCTTCCTTCTCTTCTTCATCTCCCTCTTCTAAAGAATTTTCATATTTTAAATATTTAAAGTATATAAAAAATTTAGGCTTGCTCAAAAAAATAAATAAGAAAAGAATGAAAACCAAAATCACTCATGTATCCACCACAAAAACATCACTGTGAACATTTTGGTGTACTCTCTCCCAGTTTTGGTTTTTGGGTTTTTTTCTATGTCCAGTTTTATTTATTGTTTGATTTTTCAAAAGTTTTGGTGGTTTTGTTTATTTTCATAAAGTTGAAATCATCAAGTAGTTTTCTTACATATGTATGAAAATTTATCTGTAAAAATTATGCCCATTAATAATTATATATATCATTCAGTTAAAGCAAGAATATATATTCTGCCCTTCTAGACCATAATAAAAGGCAGAATCATTTTTAGTCATTTTTATACCGCCCCCCCCCCCAGTTCTTTTGACACAGTAGGCACTCAATAGAAATTTACTGAAAGAGTGAATATTCCAAAATACAAAAACCCAGATACAATTAAGTAAATTCCTTTCTCACTAATTTTGAATACTAGGTAGTGTTGCTTAACCTAAATTAGATCTCTTATGACATTGTATAAGTTTCAGATGTACATCATTATACTTCTCTTTCTGTATAGATTACATCATGTTCACCACCCAAATACTAATTACAACCCATCACCACACCCATGTTTATAAACCAATGTTACTGCAATAAACAAAAAATTTTTTAAAAAACATGATATAAAAAAATAAATAAATAAAATATATCTTTATGGTCATGGTGGGGTAATTTAAATGAAACAATCAATCCTCATTAAATTTTTAAAGATAGGTTAAAATCTAAAAAAGAAAAAAAAAAAGGTCTCATCTGCTCAAGTTTGAGTATAAGATTCCATTTCACTCTGAAAGTATTTTATTTTTCTGTAAATTAGAATACCATCTAGGCATTTCCACAGCTCCAGGATTTCAGCCCCTTCACAAGTGTCAAAGAAGAACCTGGCATATAGTAGGTGCTTAAAACATGTTTGTCTTTGCAGCTGTGTTGCTACAGACTGTTACTTCCCTAGGCAAGAATATCTTGATTTTGAATTGTCTTTAAGAATCTGTGCTCTTGTTACTTAATTACTCACACTCTCCCTGACTCCTGGCGTGAAGAGGAAAGATGACATTTGAATCCATGTTTCCACTGAATGAAAAGTTATTTAAAAGTTGCAGTATTTTCTAACATAAAAATAAACTCCCAAAGCAGAAGGAAAAAAGTTTATTTTCTCAAAAAAAAAGACTTCTTCCCAACACACACACACACTCCTTACAGGAAGTATCGTCATATCCTAGGTGTTTACATTTCATTTCTCATGTTGAAATGGCCATTGGAAATAAATTGTTTCAAACAATGCTTAGCATTGCAAAACCAAGTTTTCTAGAACTCATTTTTTTAATTCATCTAAATGGAAATTAATTTGATTTTAAAAAGAAATTAAAATTATTTTTACCTCAGCATCCTTGTTTGGATTTTCTTGAGAGTTCTTAGTTTCAGAACTAGACACCTTTTAGATTTTTCCCCAAGATCTCTGAGTTTACACGTAGCTAAGTTTCCTCGCAGAGATAACAGTGATCGGTCATCAAGAGATTAGTAGACTGGGTTGCAAATGGACCCCAGTTTTCATCCTCATGGACTGCTTGTTTGCTAGTTTGTTTAGCTACCGGGTAAAACATAGTAGCAGACAAAAACGACTTTGCTACATCTGCAGGAACACGCACTTCTTTGATCTGCTAATCCCAAAGCTAACATTGGAGGGTAGTGGGTTTTTCATCAAATCTTCAGCATGCTGAGTAGCCGACCCAGCACATGCAACCCTTTCTGAGTCATAAAGGCCAGCCTGGGTTTGGCTGCCCGGGTTTGTAGCTACTGCTGCAATTTCATGGAACCATAGAATTTTAGAGCTGGAAGGGACCTTAGATTATTTGTGACTTAACCTCCTGGCCACTTTAAAACCATTGCTTGAAAAACGTTGTGCTCTGTAACTTTTCTGTTGCAAACCCCTTATGCTCTTTAAAAGAAATGAAACATCTGTTCTAGATGCTTTTATGGGGCAGATTGTTAAAGGGTTGTGTGGTGAAGTTCTTTTATGCTCATGAAGTTTGGGTGAATTTTTGAGCCTTTTGACAAATACTAGTCAAGAAATTATTTCCTGCAAGTGAGGACACTTGAGGGAGAGGAAGAAAGAAAGGAAACCACCCCTTGTTGAGCCTCTAATAGGGGCCAAGTGACTGACTTACATCAGCTCTTTTGATACTTGCCTTCAAAGGTAGCTGTTATCTCCATTTTACAGCTGAGGAAACTAAGATCCAAAGAGTTTAAAAGTGACTTGCTCAACAGCTCAGAGTTAGTGAGTGACAAAGCTGGGATTTAAACCCATGTTTGTCAGGCTCCATATATGGCCAATGTTCTGTTTATTATACTAAACTGTTTCCCTTGAGTTTTTTTTGTGTGTGTGTGAGAAAGATCAGCCCTGAGCTAACATCTATTGCCAATCCTCCTCCTTTTTTTCCGTTTTTCTCCCCAAAGCCCCAGTAGATAGTTGTATGTCATAGTTGCACATCCTTCTAGTTGCTGTATGTGGGGCGCCACCTTAGCATGGCCTGACAAGCGGTGCGTTGGTGCATGCCCAGGGTCCGAACCCGGGCCGCCAGTAGCGGACCACGAGCACTTAACCTCTAAGCCGCGGGGCCAGCCCCTCCCTTGAGTTTTATTCAAATATCTAAAAAGAAAAGCACGTCATGGGCTGCCACATTGCTACAGGGGCATGGTAGAGATTTCTCCTCAGGTGAATCTTCAAAGAAGTTTGTTCAAAAATCTCAAGGAAAAAGACCCATATTTTCTTCTGTTTGGCTGCGTGATAATTAATAATTGAATGTGATTTGTACAATGGTTCCTTTATATCAGATAGAGATGTTTACCCCTTGAGGAGCTGTCTAATGATGCTTGCTGTTGAACACTCTACCTGCAAATTCTGACAATACAAGGAATGAGACCAACGGCAGACGCTGAGTTTACACAGAGATTTCCAATAACAAGGCCT